>NW_018403789.1:9293-19871 GCF_002113885.1 Mizuhopecten yessoensis | reverse complement strand
CTTTACACATTATTTATGAGATTTATATTAGAGATAAAGTTATATATATATACTACTTTACACATTATTTATGAGATTTATATTAGAGATAAAGTTATATATATATACTGCTTTACACATTATATTACTTTAACTTAAGTACAGTGTATGCACTACATTGTACTTTACACAGTGTACCAGTTCAGGATATGCTCTATCGTAACAACTACGTTTTGATAACTTTCTCCATCCACTACATTGTACTTTACACAGTGTACCAGTTCAGGATATGCTCTATCGTAACAACTACGTTTTGATAACTGTCTCCATCCAGGTTTCATCGTAAATACCTTAATAATACCCGGGATGAAAACGAGGAAAGACGGAAGGATGCGTACCTACTTTGGCAGAGTGGCTATGCTGCTGCACAACATTACCATAACGATCGACCCCGCCAATATAAATGTAGGCAAACATTCTTTGTCCTGGGATAACGAACGGCCGTTTTACACACATAACCTTCATCTACACATCTCAACAGACGATACTGATACGCGTGTGTTGCACGTGGATGTGCGGGACAGCATCACAATAAGTATTAAAAGACACTTAGCTGTGGACTCTACCCAAGTTAACTATCTGAATGTGTATCTTGATAAGGAGGAAGGATTATCTCGTCAAGCTGAAGGAGTACTTGGTAAGGTTACATGCTACAGTAAATGCACATATTTTAGCGGTATTAGTATTTTATCGCTTTCAGTGCTACATATATTGATTGAGCTAATTGAAGTTTCTGTTTATTGATTGTTATTGCATATATTGTGAGCGCGCCGATTCATCAACGAGTTTGTCTTTAAAACAATGTCGATAAAGCGCTAAAATGTGTGTCCGCTAAACTAGGAACGTTTACAGTATATACAATTATAAGTTTCAATTGCTCTTTTGTGTAAAGCTTTGTTAAAATTTAATTCCGTGTGCTATTTTTCTTATTTAAAGATTTTCCTATTTGTAGATTCTGCGTATGCCATTAACATATATTTGTGTTTTGTTATGTAAGAGTAATTACCTCAACCCTCTGAATAAGCATTTGTAATTTTGTTTAGATTGTGAAAATTCATCAGATTCAAGTTTTTCCTCGATATATTACCTGAACTACTCACTTGAACTAATGCCTTGAAGTTTGATACAATTGATAACAATAACAATTTGTTCTTTTTGCAGGACAATTACATCACAAAAAGATAAAAATAAAGGACATCATTTTAAATAAAAGAGGAGAAAAAATAGGAAAATTAATAGTACAGGAGGGTAGATCCCGGTCCAAAGTACGAACCAGGCTGAAAGAACGGCATGACGTCATTGATAAACATGTGGAAAAGTGTTGGACAGCTCATACTAAAATCCAGGGCCTTTTAACTGGAACATATTTCTGCAATAGACTGTACGATCCTTGATATTAACTGTGATATTATATACTGACTCGAATGGTGCTAAGGTATTGGAACAGAACATACAAGGGTTTTAAACACGTTGTAGCTGACTGTGAAAATGTAACATACAAATGTCGTTGTCATGGTACCGATTGTTTTATCATTTTGCAGACATCGTTTGTTTTGTTCATCCTAGATTACTCCCAGACTGAGTAATTAAACGAAGTGATGTTTCGAATCAAAGTATCATACGAGGACAAATTTAACTGGAGCAATGTCCATACATTATCTTCGAACATGTGCTTAGTGATTTTGATTATGGAAATGTTAAAAGAAAACGCTATCGCTTCTACAGTTTATGAGGCGAAGCGAGGTCGTGGTTTTATCTTTATACTTATACATATGTACTAACGTGAAGAGTTAAAACTCCATGCGTATACATTGTGAAATCCTACATTAGCTTTAGTTACAGGTTGAATTGTTTAAAACATAGTGTTTTGATAATGCATTACAAAATTGTACATTCATATTTATGTTATCAGAACATTTATTCTTAGCACTATGTAACTTTATGTATTGTTGTCTTGCCACGTGTTATATAGACGTACGTGTATAGGGCAAGTCTAGTTTTAAGCAATTAAGATCACAGTTATGCCAGTATCAAACGCAAAGACGATTTATTAATGTGGTATTCAATTATACTCATAGCAAAAGCTTATATAGATAAATAATGTATACTACCTATTAAACTGACATGATAGCATTTCCCTGTTATCATAACCTTAAGGGTAATTAGACTACAGTCATTTTGACTTGCTGTCGAAAGCTAGACGTAATTTTGCAAATTGTTAAAAATGTTGAGATTATAAACAGAAGTGATATGTTATATTGTTTAAAACTTTGTTTATTTTTGTCATTGTAAATATTTTAATAAATGCAATTTCATATTAAATGAATTTATTGATATATCATGACACAAAATGCAGTAAAATGAAAAACAATAGATGACACTATACACATTGTATATTCCTGAAATATAAACATGGCACAAAAATAGCTATAACATTCATTTACGTTGTAATTATCGAAGAAAGTTACATAGGTATTGTATCGTATAGCATATACTTACTCTTAAATATTAGCTACTTCAGCTATATAACCGAGTAGTGATACAAAAAAGAGTTCACAATATGTTTTCAGAGAGCTCAAAAACGATAAAATATATGTAAAAATAAAGGCTGAAATGAATCGAAAATTCAACAAACGACCTGGCCACTTAGACCTTCAAAACAAGTTAACACTATATGTATTTATTATTATTTAAACGATGATTGCATAATTGGAATTAACTTCGGCCTATAAACAAAGATGCTACATTTGTTGTACGAGAAATGTTTATGCATCTTACATCTAACTACATGTATATCGTGTATATTTGTTTACCGCACACACACTAGAGTTTAGAACATCCTTTCGAAAATGTTTATTCTATCATTAATAGTTTATGTTATTTGGTATATGCTTACAGGTATAGAGGCAATAAGTGTAGTAGCAGCGTACAGTACTGGATGGTTTTTACATATCACCATTACTCGAACATCTCTGCATCCGATTATTTAATTATATTATAATCATACACTTTAAAATTGTCTTTCACTATAGGTAATGACCTCGTAATGAATGTTTCAATGAAGGATTGAAGATCTGTACATATTTTGCCTGATTTCTTTTATTATTTTTGTGATTACAATTATACCACCATCAAAACAAAGCAGTATCGACAACATGAAGAACCAATGACCGAGTGTTCTTAAATTGTACGGAAAAAATAATAAAGTGGTGCTTACTCTATGATTATCGAGTAATTCACAGAATTTCTTATCCTTCTTTGATACGTAAACACGAATGAAGGGTGGCAGAACAAATATAAACAACACAAATTTCGAAATAATGGAACATATGTAGCATTTTGCTTTCGTCTATACGTAGTTCTATCGAAATAACAAAATATGTAGATTTCGGACTTCGTCTTATAATTAAAGTAAACTTATTTATTCAACAACAATTGTTAATTCAGTTATATCAACTTATATGAATCACTGTTGGTGCCCGGATGGTAGAGTAGAGCGCAGGGAGTCTTTCGTCAATAATTCCTACTTTAATGTATATAATAGCACATACACTTACCACTTCCAGAGATTGGTTTGTTGGGGTTTTACGTCCCATAAACAACGATGGTCATTTAAAGACGTGCCAGGTCTTCCAAATACTATAACTGTATAGTAAGCATGTTTGATATTATCAATTATCAATAAACTGCGTTTTAAGCAAAGTCAATACTGATAATTAAAATTAATTTACCAAATCACTTGACACACGTCTTTCAGGGCTGTTTCGGTAGGGTAATACTGTATGTTTCATACATTTTGCAAGTTACGTACTCTCCAGTTTATTCGCAAAGAAAGGCCATCTTTGCGAAGACAGTCAATCCGGAACAAAGATATCTTGCGAATATATATTCAGACCATTTAAAACATGGCATTTATCTCTGTTCACTCTTTTCTTTAAATACATTAATTATAGATGTTTTGAAGCACAAAGGCGAAGTCATGTTGTCTCGACAATTAGAACTCTCGAAATTGAATTGCTTTGAAGTAACATAACAAGTTTTTGTGCGTTGCGCTAAGTAAAGAAACCTTTTAGTTCGAACGTTTTCAATTTTCCTCTAAAGAGACCATCTATGTCATGAATCGCATTCCAACACATGAAATTCTCGTCTGATATAAAATCATGTTTCATATGGAGTCGGGCGTGAAAGTGGGAAACAGTGGCATCGTCCTCAACCCGAAACCGTCCGATTGTCCTTCCATTCTTCTCCGTAATTTTCCTGAGCGAAACTTTCTTCTTTACTAAGTGACCTGTCACAAAAAAAAATGTCTAGTAGTACAAACGTATTAAACTAGTTGGACGCTTTTTAAGTGTTTTTCAAAGCAATCATATTTTCCACCCCATAGTTGGATTCGGCGCAATGGGAAAAATAGTAAAAATGAAGTGCATTTCATAAAAAAAGGATTCTTTGATTTGTGTGTAAAAAGGAAAGCAGACTCAGCTATATCGTCCAACAAGCAGTCGGTACAAGGTTTTTCTTTTTCTTTCCATCTGCTGCGTCAAATTATTTTCTTATTTCCTATTTCCCTTAAGTTTTTTCTTTGTTCGTCATGTCTTCCTTTTTATTTAGACTTTGTCGGATTCATTTTATGATTAACGCATTTTTCTGGAAAGTTATGAGTTTTTCGTGCGTTTAACATTTTTATTGAATGTGGTGGATTGTTGTATACGAGATGATGTAAACACTAGTCTTACCCAATATCCCTGAAGAACTAGACGACAACCCTGCATCGCTCTCTATGTGGACGTTAAGGTAATCTATCGGCTCATCGATCGAGGACAGATGTCTTCTGATGACCACTATGACGTCATAGTCGGTTTTAATGGTCAGGATGTTCCCGTCATCACTGGCTTGAAGGAAGAACTTCCCTTTGGCAACGGGTGTTCCGTCCGTCCACTCTGAGAAACTCGAATTCGTGATGATCTGTCTAGGTGTAACAACGATAATAGTCCCATCAACGCGGATGAATATCTCGCCCATGTATGTCTTCAAATGCATATCCTCCCGCAGTATACCAGTTGGAACGATCGCGGCGTTGATAACCATTGCTGTAAGGGTAGACAGTCCAGTTGTGAATGAACAAAATAACTAGTTCAGAAATGTTAACGGGAACCTTTTTCATTCTGTGGAATTCTTCGCTCATTTCGTGTTTAATTAGTATGAGCAAAGATATCAACACACGAAACATGGTGACATACACCCAATAGTATTGTGACTACATTACCAACGCAAACAAATTCTACATCGAAAATAATTAGACGAGTACGAAGCGCGAGCAATTTTTACATAAAAGGAACATTCAATAAAATATTCACTTTCGAAACGTATACATGAAACATTCACTGGTAGAACTAGTTATGATGCAACTATTTCGATATAACAAATGAAATCCAAAACAATGTCCCGACTTAGATCGTTTTGAGTAAAAAAGATTGTTTGAGAAAAGGTATTAACTTATATTACTGCATAGCGCTTTAAATTCGCGGGATCAAAATACAGTTGCGGGATCGTATTCATTTAATATTCGCGGGAGTTGAATTTCGCTGTGAACCCGAATGCACTGTGTCTTGCAAAGTCTTTTGAGTGTCATCATTAAAGGGTTAAACCTCGAAATACAGGTAAACCGTTTGAAAACACTGATCCCGAGCGTCGTCATACGCCAATGGTTTCACTCGAAAGAAAATCAAATGTGTATGTACCTTTGAAGGAGTACACTGTAACCTATTAATCATCTACTGTGTACACATAAATATGTTGTGGCCACTTATATGTAAGTGTTGTTTTTACATGGACTGCCCAGTTGTCCGGTGATAATCTGATTCAAGTTCATTTAAACTTGCATAGCAGCGTTGGGTTATAAGTATTTTCAATGTGTTGTGATAAGGTCCGTAAAAGTGGTTAACATTTTCGATAATTTCGCTGGTGTTTAGAATTCGTGGATATTAGTCAAAGCGCGAATATAAGGAAATTTTAACTCCCGTGAAATATAACCGCTATACAGTATGTGTGGTCAATGCATTCCTGATGCAAAAAAGGGAGGTAAGCCTTCTTCAGATAAATACAAATAGGATCTACTATTATAAAAACATTGATTTAAAACAAAGTCGATTGTGGTACTACGGTACTAAACAGCAACTTACAGGCCTTACTTTCTTCGGTGCCGTGGTACTACGGTACTAAACAGCAACTTACTGGCCTTACTATCGTCAGTGCCGTGGTACTACGGTACTAAACAGAACCTTACAAGGCTTATTATATTCTGTGCCTTGGTACTAAGGCACTAAACAGCAACTTACAGACCCTACTACCTTCAGTGCCGTGTTACTACGGCACTAATCAGCAACTTACAGGCCTTATTATCTTCAGTGCCGTGGTACTAAGGCACTAAACAGCAACTTACAGGCCATACTATCTTCGGTGCCGTGGTACTAGGGTACTAAACAGTAACTTACAGGCCGTACTATCTTCGGTGCCGTGGTACTAAGGTACTAAACAGCAACTTATAGACCTTACTATCTTCAGTGCCGTGGTACTAAGGTACTAATCAGCAACTTACAGGCCTTATTACCTTCATTGGCGTGGTACTACAGTACTAAACAGCAACTTACCTAAACAGCAACTTACAGGCTTTACTATCTTCGGTGCCATGGCACTACGGTACTAAACAGCAAATTACAGACCTTACTATCTTCGTTGCCGTGGTACTACGGTACTGAACAGCAACCTACTGGCCTTACCACCTTCGGTGCCGTGGTACTAGGGTCCTAAACAGTAACTTACAGGCCGTACTACCTTCGGTGCCGTGGTACTAAGGTACTAATCAGCAACTTACAGACCTTACCATCTTCAGTGCCGTGGCACTAAGGCACTAAACAGCAATTTACAGGCCTTATTATCTTCAGTGCCGTGGTACTAAGGCACTAACTGTGCCTTGGTACTAAGGCACTAAACCGCAACTTACAGGCCTTACTATCGTCGGTGCCATGGTACTACGGTACTGAACAGCAACCTACTGGCCTGACCATCTTCGGTGCCGTGGTACAAAGGCACTAAACAGCAACTTCCAGGCCTTACTATCTTCGGAGCCATGGTACTACGGTACTAAACCGCAACCTACTGGCCTTACCACCTTCGGTGCCGTGGTACTAAGGTACTAAACAGCACCTTACAGACCTTACTATCTTCAGTGCCGAGGTACTAATGCACTAAACAGCATCTTACAGGCCTTACTATCTTCTGTGCCATGGTACTAAGGTACTAAACAGCACCTTACAGACCTTACTATCTTCAGGGCCGTGGTACTACGGTACTAACCAGCAACTTACAGGACTTACTATCTTCGGTGCAATGGTACTACGGTACTAAACCGCAACCTACTGGCCTTACCACCTTCGGTGCCGTGGTACTAGGGTCCTAAACAGTAACTTACAGGCCGTACTACCTTCGGTGCCGTGGTACTAATGCAATAAACAGCAACTTACAGGCTTTACTATCTTCAGTGCCGTGGTACTAAGGGACTAAACAGTTACCTACTGCCCTTACCATCTTCGGTGCCGTGGTGCTAAGGTACTAAACAGCAACTTCGAGGGCTTACAATCTTCGGTGCCGTGGTACTAATGCAATAAACAGCAACTTACAGGCTTTACTATCTTCAGTGCCGTGGAACTAAGGCACTAAACAGCAATTTACAGGCCTTATTATCTTCGGTGCCATGGTACTAGGTACTAAACAGCAACTTCCAGGCCTTACTATCTTCGGAGCCGTGGTACTACGGTACTAAAAAACAACTTACTGGCCTTACTATCTTCGGTGCAGTGGTACTACGGTACTAAAAATTCACTTACAGACCTTACTATCTTCAGTGCCTTGGTACTAAGGCACTAAACAGAAACTTACAGGCCTTACTATCGTCGGTGCCATGGTACTAAGGTACTACACAGCAACTTACAGGCCTTCCTATCTTCGGTGCCATGGTTCTACGGTACTAAACAGCAAATTACAGACCTTACTATCTTCAGTGCCGTGGTACTGCGGTACTAAACAGCAACTTATAGACCTTACTATCCTCAGTGCCGTGGTACTAAGGTACTAATCAGCAACTTACAGGCCTTATTACCTTCATTGGCGTGGTACTACAGTACTAAACAGCAACTTACCTAAACAGCAACTTACAGGCCTCATTATCTTCGGTGCCGTGGTACTACGATCTTCGGTGCCGTGGTACTAGGGTACTAAACAGCAACTTACCTAAACAGCAACTTACAGGCCTTATTACCTTCATTGGCGTGGTACTACAGTACTTAACAGCAACTTACAGGCCTTATTACCTTCATTGGCGTGGTACTACAGTACTAAACAGCAACTTACCTAAACAGCAACTTACAGGCCTTATTACCTTCATTGGCGTGGTACTACAGTACTTAACAGCAACTTACAGGCCTGACTATCTTCGGTGCCATGGCACTACGGTACTAAACAGAAACATACAGGCCTTACTATCTTCTGTGCCATGGTACTAAGGTACTACACAGCAACTTACAGGCCTTATTATCTTCAGTGCCGTGGGACTACGGTACTAAACAGCAACCTCCTGGCCTTACCATCTTCGGTGCCGTGGTACTAGGGTACTAAACAGCAACTTATAGACCTTACTATCCTCAGTGCCGTGGTACTAAGGTACTAATCAGCAACTTACAGGCCTTATTACCTTCATTGGCGTGGGACTACAGTACTTAACAGCAACTTACAGGCCTGACTATCTTCGTTGCCATGGTACTAGGTACTAAACAGCAACTTGCTGGCCTTACTATCTTCAGTGCCATGCTACTAAGGCACTAAACAGCAGGTTACAGGCCTTACTATCTTCAGTGCCTTGGTACTACGGTACTAAACCTCCACTTACAGGACTTACTATCTTCGGTGCAATGGTACTACGGTACTAAACCGCAACCTACTGGCCTTACCACCTTCGGTGCCGTGGTACTAGGGTACTAAACAGCAACTTACAGTCCTTATTATCTTCGGTGCCTATCTTCAGTGCCGTGGTACTAATGCAATAAACAGCAACTTACAGGCCATTCTATCTTCGGTGCCGTGGTGCTAAGGTACTAAACAGCAACTTATAGACCTTACTATCCTCAGTGCCGTGGTACTAAGGCACTAAACCGCAACTTACAGGCCTTACTATCGTCGGTGCCATGGTACTAAGGCACTAAACCGCAACTTACAGGCCTTACTATCGTCGGTGCCGTGGTACTACGATCTTCGGTGCCGTGGTACCACGGTACTAAACAGCAACTTATAGACCTTACTATCTTCAGTGCCGTGGCACTAAGGCACTAAACAGCAATTTACAGGCCTTATTATCTTTGTTGCCATGGTACTACGGTACTAAACAGAAACATACAGGCCTTACTATCTTCGTTGCCGTGGTACTACGGTACTGAACAGCAACTTGCTGGCCTTACTATCTTCAGTGCTGTGGTACTACGGTACTAAACCGCAACCTACTGGCCTTACCACCTTCGGTGCCGTGGTACTAGGGTACTAAACAGCAACTTATAGACCTTACTATCCTCAGTGCCGTGGTACTAAGGCACTAACTGTGCCTTGGTACTAAGGCACTAAACGGCAACTTACAGGCCTTACTATCGTCGGTGCCATGGTACTAAGGTACTACACAGCAACTTACAGACCTTACTATCTTCAGGGCCGTGGTACTAAGGCACTAAAAAGCAACTTACAGGGCTTACTATCTTCGGTGCCATGGTTCTACGGTACTAAACAGCAAATTACAGACCTTACTATCTTCGTTGCCGTGGTACTAAGGCACTAAACGGCAACTTACAGGCCTTACTTTCTTCGGTGCCGTGGTACTAGGGTACTAAACAGTAACTTACAGGCCGTACTACCTTCGGTGCCGTGGTACTAGGGTACTAAACAGTAACTTACAGGCCGTACTACCTTCGGTGCCGTGGTACTAGGGTACTAAACAGCAACTTACCTAAACAGCAACTTACAGGTCTTACTATCTTCGGTGCCATGGTACTAGGTACTAAACAGCAACTTGCTGGCCTTACTATCTTCAGTGCCGTGGCACTAAGGCACTAAACAGCAATTTACAGGCCTTATTATCTTCAGTGCCGTGGTACTAAGGGACTAAACAGCAACTTACAGTCCTTATTATCTTCGGTGCCTATCTTCAGTGCCGTGGTACTAATGCAATAAACAGCAACTTACAGGCTTTACTATCTTCGGTGCCATGGGACTACGGTACTAAACAGCAGCTTACAGGCCTTACTATCTTCGGAGCCATGGTACTACGGTACTATACAACAACTTACTGACCTTACTATCTTCGGTGCCGTGGGACTACGGTACTAAACAGCAACTTCGAGGGCTTACAATCTTCGGTGCCGTGGTACCACGGTACTAAACAGCAACTTATAGCCCTTACTATCTTCAGTGCCGTGGTACTACGGTACTAAACAGCAACTTGCT
>NW_018403789.1:3791-4149 GCF_002113885.1 Mizuhopecten yessoensis | reverse complement strand
ACAGCAACTTACAGGCCTTACTATCTTCGGTGCCATGGTACTACGCAACTTACAGGCTTTATTATCTTCGGTGCCGTGGTACTACGGTACTAAACGGCAACTTACAGGCTTTACTATCTTCGGTGCCGTGGTACTACGGCACTAAACAGCAACTTACAGGCCTTACTATCTTCGGTGCCATGGTACTACGGTACTTAACAGCAACTTAGAGGCCTTACTATCTTCGGTGCCATGGTACTACGGTACTTAACAGCAACTTAGAGGCCTTACTATCTTCGGTGCCATGGTACTACGGTACTAAACAGCAACTTACTGGCCTTATTATCTTCGGTGTCGTGGTACTACGGTACTAAACAGG
>NW_018403789.1:0-109 GCF_002113885.1 Mizuhopecten yessoensis | reverse complement strand
ACAGCAACTTACAGGTCTTACTATCTTCAGTGCCGTGGTACTACGGTACTAAACAGCAACCTAATGGCCTTACCATCTTCGGTGCCGTGGTACTGCGGCACTAAACAGC
>NW_018403788.1:379131-447242 GCF_002113885.1 Mizuhopecten yessoensis | reverse complement strand
ACTATTTTGTTATGAGGTTACCTGGGTGATGTTGACAGGTATGGTTACTTTTCAGTGACACTATTTTGTTGGCTCACCTGCCCGAAAGCTTTGTTGGAAGGAACCCGACAAAGTTTGAGAACGAAAATGACTTTGACCTTCTTTCAAGGTCACAGGAGTGTGTCAAACACTTCAAACAAATTCTTCTGAAGAACTAAAAGGTATCGAATCTTCATATTTGGCTGATGGCTTCCTGGGATAGAGCCCAACAAAGTGTAAGAACAAAAATGACCTTGACCTCCTTTGCAAGGTCACGGGTCAAATGTGAACTCTTCAAACAATTTCTTTTGAAGAACTGAATGGTATAGAAATCGTCAAATTTGGCTGGTGGATTCTTTGGATAGAGCCCAACAAAGTTTGAGAATGAAAATGACCTTGACCTACTTTCAAGGTCACAGGGGTCAAATGTGTCAAACTATTCAAACAACTTCTTCTGAAGAACTGAAAGGTATAGAATCTTTATATTTGGCTGATGGCTTCCTGTGATAGAGCCCTAAAAAGTTTGAGAATGAAAATGACCTTGATCTACTTTCAAGGTCACAGGGAAAAATATGTCAAACTTCTGAAGAAGAACCAAAAAGCATAGAATCTTATAATAATACCTGGCTGGTAGTTTCATCAGATGGAGCCGACAAAGTTTGCGAGGGAAATATTTGTAGTGCAATATAATATTTAATGAGAATATTTTGCTCTGACTGCTTAAATATTCAGGTGAGCAATACAGGCCCTCTGGTCCTCTTGTTATGAGGATTCCTGGGTTTTGTTGACAGGTGTGGTAAGGGGAGAGAAGTACAGCTCCGGTGAATACCCATGTGAGAGTGATCTTGTCATCTTAAACTACGTGTCCGAGATGCCTGACCCAGCACAGCCTAGCGGGCCACTCCAGTACGTACAGCGGGCCACCTTTGGGTTTATAGAGAGGGTCACACACCACAAAGCCCAGGACATCCCTCAACTTTACAATGGCCTTCCATTACTTAGTGAGTACATCACAATGGAGACATATAAGGGCAAACTGTATACTTTTCAATTTCTGGTACATATCATGGATGTATAGTTGAATAGAAAAATGCATTTTAATACTATCGTTAAGGGTTCGTATAAAATTGTTTGGCTCCACAAATACAGACCTTTCATATTTGACATCATAATGAACATTTTTCAGGAGAAGATGCACAAGCTTTGGGAAATCAGAATGTGGCTACTCTGAAGCTGAAACTGAAGATAAGGAATGGCAGAAATATACGAATGGCACCACAACCAGCCACTCTCCAGGTACTACGGCTCATACGTTCATACTTTCAATATGATCAATATTTCTCAAGACAATACACATATCATATCGCAATTTCACTATTGTGAAAATCTTGGACTAGATTATATACACTTTTAGATTTTCATTGTTGGGATATGACTTTCTGATACTTATCTGTGTATCGTGGCTCTGTATCACAATATCATATCATGAGCTTAATGGCAATACTCAGCACTACCAGGTACATCTATATAGTGAATATACTTATTAGTATCTGGCCTGAACTTGACTTTGTATGACATGGTAATGTGCATAATACATGTAATGTAATATCAATAAGTTGTATTGCTTATGATGATAAAAGAATTGAATCTATAAGTTAACTGAACAAGCCACTATCTATGTATATTCATAGGTAAAGTAAACAATCTAGTCTGTCTGTCTGTCACGCTTCGTTTCCGTGCAATAACTACAAGAAATGTTTTCTTCAAACTGAGTACTCGGGTTAAATGACTTCAGGGCTCGGCCAAGTTTGATGACCACTTTCAGCGAACTTTATTTGGCGGAGTTATGGCCCCTTGAATAACGAAAAACGTCATTATCTGATGTTTCCTCTTAATGACTCTAGCAAGTATTAGATAAGGCTTTTTTTCTTCGAGTTTCAAGCTATACATTTTGTCTCGACAGCACGGTACTCACATGTTTAAACCTAACCTCAGTAATGTTTACCTACAATATGTCCTGAAAGCGGGGGATATAAATTCCACGAATTTGCTTGTTGTATACAATGTTATTACAGGTCCCCCAGTTGGCAGAGAGATAGAGCCCAAAATAGGGGCAATAAAGGCGTTTTAACAATTAAACCATTAGTTCTGAAGTATTTGAAAGATTTAAACAGTTGGGTAAATGGTAATGTAGCATTGTCAGGACAAGGGAACTGTTTTGTGTATAATGTTGTGTTTCCTCAGAAAGAACAGGGTCAATTGCATACTGGCTTTCAAACATTTAAAAAAGCTCCTCCTCCTGAAGTATTCGATATATTACAATCATATTTGGAACATAAGATTACAAGGACAAAGGAATCGTATTTTGTAATACCAGATAAAAGAAGGTTGTGACCCACCCCCTCTGCAAGGGGGGCAAAGGGACATGACCCAATAGGTAGCAGTTTTGTCTTTTTATGTTTTTTTAAAGCATGATTGAGTTAATCATGATGTACACACATTATAATTTATGTTTGATTGCAGAGAGTAGTGTCCCTTGTATCAATTGTAAGGCAGTATAATGCCCTGGTGGAGCTGCGCAGGAATGTGCTGTGGCGACACATACTGGAGCCAGGCAGGGCAGATGTGTTCGCTGAGATACAGCCAGTGACAGAGACTTTACGTACACAGCTGGTAAGATACAGAAAGGATATACAGCTGGTAAAATGTGACACTGGATATACAGCTGGTAAAAATATTGCATAGTACATTTAGTCTGTAAACTACCACACAGGTTACATAGTACATTTAGTCTGTAAACTACCACACAGGTTACATAGTACATTTAGTCTGCAAACTACCACACAGGTTACATAGTACATTTAGTCTGCAAACTACCACACAGGTTACATAGTACATTTAGTCTGTAAACTACCACACAGGTTACATAGTACATTTAGTCTGTAAACTACCACACAGGTTACATAGTACATTTAGTCTGCAAACTACCACACAGGTTACATAGTACATTTAGTCTGCAAACTACCACACAGGTTACATAGTACATTTAGTCTGTAAACTACCACACAGGTTACATAGTACATTTAGTCTGTAAACTACCACACAGGTTACATAGTACATTTAGTCTGTTAGCCACCACACAGGTTACATAGTACATTTAGTCTGTTAGCCACCACACAGGTTACATAGTACATTTAGTCTGTTAGCCACCACACAGGTTACATAGTACATTTAGTCTGTTAGCCACCACACAGGTTACATAGTACATTTAGTCTGTTAGCCACCACACAGGTTACATAGTACATTTAGTCTGTTAGCCACCACACAGGTTACATAGTACATTTAGTCTGTTAGCCACCACACAGGTTACATAGTACATTTAGTCTGTTAGCCACCACACAGGTTACATAGTACATTTAGTCTGTTAGCCACCACACAGGTTACATAGTACATTTAGTCTGTTAGCCACCACACAGGTTACATAGTACATTTAGTCTGTTAGCCACCACACAGGTTACATAGTACATTTAGTCTGTTAGCCACCACACAGGTTACATAGTACATTTAGTCTGTTAGCCACCACACAGGTTACATAGTACATTTAGTCTGTTAGCCACCACACAGGTTACATAGTACATTTAGTCTGTTAGCCACCACACAGGTTACATAGTACATTTAGTCTGTTAGCCACCACACAGGTTACATAGTACATTTAGTCTGTTAGCCACCACACAGGTTACATAGTACATTTAGTCTGTTAGCCACCACACAGGTTACATAGTACATTTAGTCTGTTAGCCACCACACAGGTTACATAGTACATTTAGTCTGTTAGCCACCACACAGGTTACATAGTACATTTAGTCTGTTAGCCACCACACAGGTTACATAGTACATTTAGTCTGTTAGCCACCACACAGGTTACATAGTACATTTAGTCTGTTAGCCACCACACAGGTTACATAGTACATTTAGTCTGTTAGCCACCACACAGGTTACATAGTACATTTAGTCTGTTAGCCACCACACAGGTTACATAGTACATTTAGTCTGTTAGCCACCACACAGGTTACATAGTACATTTAGTCTGTTAGCCACCACACAGGTTACATAGTACATTTAGTCTGTTAGCCACCACACAGGTTACATAGTACATTTAGTCTGTTAGCCACCACACAGGTTACATAGTACATTTAGTCTGTTAGCCACCACACAGGTTACATAGTACATTTAGTCTGTTAGCCACCACACAGGTTACATAGTACATTTAGTCTGTTAGCCACCACACAGGTTACATAGTACATTTAGTCTGTTAGCCACCACACAGGTTACATAGTACATTTAGTCTGTTAGCCACCACACAGGTTACATAGTACATTTAGTCTGTTAGCCACCACACAGGTTACATAGTACATTTAGTCTGTTAGCCACCACACAGGTTACATAGTACATTTAGTCTGTTAGCCACCACACAGGTTACATAGTACATTTAGTCTGTTAGCCACCACACAGGTTACATAGTACATTTAGTCTGTTAGCCACCACACAGGTTACATAGTACATTTAGTCTGTTAGCCACCACACAGGTTACATAGTACATTTAGTCTGTTAGCCACCACACAGGTTACATAGTACATTTAGTCTGTTAGCCACCACACAGGTTACATAGTACATTTAGTCTGTTAGCCACCACACAGGTTACATAGTACATTTAGTCTGTTAGCCACCACACAGGTTACATAGTACATTTAGTCTGTTAGCCACCACACAGGTTACATAGTACATTTAGTCTGTTAGCCACCACACAGGTTACATAGTACATTTAGTCTGTTAGCCACCACACAGGTTACATAGTACATTTAGTCTGTTAGCCACCACACAGGTTACATAGTACATTTAGTCTGTTAGCCACCACACAGGTTACATAGTACATTTAGTCTGTTAGCCACCACACAGGTTACATAGTACATTTAGTCTGTTAGCCACCACACAGGTTACATAGTACATTTAGTCTGTTAGCCACCACACAGGTTACATAGTACATTTAGTCTGTTAGCCACCACACAGGTTACATAGTACATTTAGTCTGTTAGCCACCACACAGGTTACATAGTACATTTAGTCTGTTAGCCACCACACAGGTTACATAGTACATTTAGTCTGTTAGCCACCACACAGGTTACATAGTACATTTAGTCTGTTAGCCACCACACAGGTTACATAGTACATTTAGTCTGTTAGCCACCACACAGGTTACATAGTACATTTAGTCTGTTAGCCACCACACAGGTTACATAGTACATTTAGTCTGTTAGCCACCACACAGGTTACATAGTACATTTAGTCTGTTAGCCACCACACAGGTTACATAGTACATTTAGTCTGTTAGCCACCACACAGGTTACATAGTACATTTAGTCTGTTAGCCACCACACAGGTTACATAGTACATTTAGTCTGTTAGCCACCACACAGGTTACATAGTACATTTAGTCTGTTAGCCACCACACAGGTTACATAGTACATTTAGTCTGTAAACTACCACACAGGTTATATAGTACATTTAGTCTGTAAACCACCACACAGGTTACATAGTACATTTAGTCTGTAAACTACCACACAGGTTACATAATACATTTAGTCTGTTAGCCACCACACAGGTTACATAGTACATTTAGTCTGTTAGCCACCACATAGGTTACATAGTTGGTGAGCTATGGCCCGAGACACTGAGACTGTCCCTATATTCTATCACAGCTTTGAAATGATTAAGAACCATTTTTCTAAAATTCAGTATTCACATCAAAGAGACATAAATACATCAGATCTTTTCGAGTATATATTTTGATTTGGGTACAGAGAGGCTACAATCCATCCCAGCAAAGGGCCATCTGTACGGCAGCCAAGGTGGCCATGCAGCCTGTCAATCTGCCACGGGTCTGTCTGCTGCAGGGACCACCAGGGACCGGCAAATCTCACACCATCGTCGGTATAGTGGACAAAATCATCAGGGTGAGTCTTTAAAATAGTGTCACCTCACAGTGACGTCTTATCATCATTTAGGTCTCTACTTCATATTGACATGTTACCACTTTCATTTTACAAGTTCATAAACTACTGTAACGGGGTAGAATCAGCTTTACAAGAGAAATCAATTTAGGGTCAATTTTGAAATTTTCATTTCCTGATCTATAGATTAGAGGATTATGGTATGACAAAACCTCAGTTTCTTGCTACAGGGTCAGTTTTTAACTTTTTAAGTGACACAATTTTGTGTCATAGCTTTCCAAACATCATTATTTCTGTCTGGGGCCTTGTCATATGGAGATAGGAGGGGCCTTGTCCCAAGAAGATAGGAGGGGCCTTGTCCCAAGGAGATAGGAGGGGCCTTGTCGCATGGAGATAGGAGCCTTGTCGTAAGGAGATAGGAGGGGCCTTGTCTTAAGGAGATAGGAAGGGCCTTGTCGCAAGGAGATAGGAGGGGCCTTGTCATGAGGAGAAACAGAAAGCCAGATCATAAGGAGATAGGAGGGGCCTTGTCATAAGGAGATAGGAGGGGCCTTGTCGCAAGGAGATACGAGGGGCCTTGTCATAAGGAGATAGGAAGGGCCTTGTCGTAAAGAGATAGGAGGGCCTTGTCACAAGGAGATAGGAGGGGCCTTGTCTTAAGGAGATAGGAAGGGCCTTGTCGCAAGGAGATAGGAGGGGCCTTGTCATAAGGAGATAGGACGGGCCTTGTCGTAAGGAGATAGGAGGGGCCTTGTCGTAAGGAGATAGGAGGGGCCTTGTCTTAAGGATATAGGAAGGGCCTTGTCGCGAGGAGATAGGAGGGGCCTTGTCAGGAGGAGAAACAGAAAGCCAGATCATAAGGAGATAGGAGGGGCCTTGTCATAAGTAGATAGGAGGGGCCTTGTCGTAAGAAGATAGGAGGGGCTGTGACACAAGGAGGGGCAGAGCCATAAGGAGATAGGAGGGGCCTTGTCGGATGGAGATAGGAGGGGCCTTGTCTTAAGGAGATAGGAGGGGCCTTGTCGTAAGAAGATAGGAGGGGCTGTGACACAAGGAGGGGCAGAGGCATAAGGAGATAGGAGGGGCTGTGACACAAGGAGGGGTAGAGTCATAAGGAGATAGGAGGGGCCTTGTCGCAGGGAGTTAGGAGCCTTGTCGTAAGGAGATAGGAGGGGCATTGTCTTAAGGATATAGGAAGGGCCTTGTCGCGAGGAGATAGGAGGGGCCTTGTCATAAGTAGATAGGAGGGGCCTTGTCGTAAGAAGATAGGAGGGGCTGTGACAGAAGGAGGGGCAGAGTCATAAGGAGATAGGAGGGGCTGTGACACAAGGAGGGGCAGAGCCATAAGGAGATAGGAGGGGCCTTGTCGCAAGGAGATACGAGGGGCCTTGTCATAAGGAGATAGGAGAGGCCTTGTCGTAAGAAGATAGGAGGGGCTGTGGCACAAGGAGGGGCAGAGTCATAAGGAGCTAGGAGGGGCTGTGACACAAGGAGGGTCAGGGTCATAAGGACATAGAGGGAGCCAGATCACAAGGGGATAGGAGGGGCCTTGTCGTAAGGATATAGGAGGGGCCTTGTCTTAAGGAGATAGGAAGGGCCTTGTCGCAAGGAGATAGGAGGGGCCTTGCCATAAGGAGATAGGAGGGGCCTTGTCATAAGTAGATAGGAGGGGCCTTGTCGTAAGGAGATAGGAGGGGCCTTGTCGTATGGAGATAGGAGGGGCCTTGTCTTAAGGAGATAGGAGGGGCCTTGTCATAAAGAGATAGGAGGGGCCTTGTCGTAAGGATATAGGAGGGGCCTTGTCTTAAGGATATAGGAAGGGCCTTGTCGCGAGGAGATAGGAGGGGCCTTGTCATAAGGAGATAGGACGGGCCTTGTCGTAAGGAGATAGGAGGGGCCTTGTCGTATGGAGATAGGAGGGGCCTTGTCTTAAGGAGATAGGAAGGGCCTTGTCGTAAGGAGATAGGAGGGGCCTTGTCGCAGGGAGTTAGGAGCCTTGTCGTAAGGAGATAGGAGGGGCCTTGTCGTATGGAGATAGGAGGGGCCTTGTCTTAAGGAGAAAGAAGGGGCCTTGTCGCAAGGAGATAGGAGGGGCCTTGTCGTAAGAAGATAGGAGGGGCTGTGACACAAGGAGGGGCAGAGTCATAAGGAGATAGGAGGGGCTGTGACACAAGGAGGGTCAGGGTCATAAGGAGATAGAGGGAGCCAGATCACAAGGGGATAGGAGGGGCCTTGTCGTAAGGATATAGGAGGGGCCATGTCATAAGGAGATAAAAGGGGCCTCGTTTAAGGAGATAGGAGGGGCTGTGACACAAGGAGGGGCAGGGTCATAAGGAGATAGAGGGAGCCAGATCATAAGGAGATAGGAGGGGCCTTGTCGTAAGGAGATAGGAGAGCCCTTGTCGTAAGGAGATAGGAGGGGCCTTGTAGTAAGGAGATAGGAGGGCCCTTGTCGTAAGGAGATAGGAGGGGCCTTATAGTAAGGAGATAGGAGAGGTTGTGCCATATGGGGATAGTTATAAGGGGATAGGAAGGTCCCTGTTATAAGGGGATAGGAAGGTCCCTGTTATAAGGGGATAGGAAGGTCCTTGTTATAAGGGGATAGGAAGGTCCCTGTTATAAGGGGATATGAGGGACCAGGAATGGTATAAACCTGATCATTGAGATTTATGAACGCCCTCATTACTACACAGTCAGTTTTTTTCTGTAACAGTTATATTACAACTGAATGCACAAGTTGATTTGTATTTGTATTTTTGTTCACCCCAGGACACACAGGGAAAGGGGCGTATTTGTCTCTGTACACCATCAAATGCTGCTGTGGACGAGGTTATTCGTAGGTTGATCTCTCACAAGAAGCGTGTAACAAGAGGTAACGTATTATGGTTCTATTACTACTGGTACATTTTTAGGTCACCTGAGCTTTAGCTCGTTGTGCGGCGTCCGTTAACATTTTACATTTTCAACTTAAGCTGAAATACTGGCAAAGGGATTTCATTAATATTTCATGGAAAGGTTACTGACATGTCCCTGACCAAGTGCTGTTATTTTTCGGGTCAATTAGAAATCCAATATGGCCACCACGGCCGCCATTTTGAAAAACTATTTCAAACTTAAAGTTTAGTTCTGCTGGGCTGATTTAATTGAAATTTGGTAGGAATGATCGACTCATGGTCCTGACAAAGTGTTGTTAATTTTTGGGTCAATCAGAAATCCAATTTGGCCGCCACGGCCGCCATTTTAAAAACTATTTCAAGCTTAAAGTCAAGTTCTGCTAGGTCGATTGAACTGAATCTTTGTAGGAATGATCGACTCATGGTCCTGACAAAGTGTTGTTAATTTTTGGGTCAATCAGAAATCCAATTTGGTCGCCACGGCCACCATTTTAAAAACTATTTCAAACTTAAAGTCAGTTCTGCTGGGCCGATTGAACTGAAACTTTGAAGGAATGATCGACTCATAGTCCTGACAAAGTGTTGTTAATTTTTCGGGTCAATCAGAAATCCAATATGGCTGCAACAGCCGCTATATTGAAAATAACTATTTTAAGCTTAAAAATGAGTTCTAATAGGCCGATTTGACTGAAACTCGGTCTAGGAATGATTAGCTCATGGTCCTGACAAACTTAAGTTAACGTTATACTGTGTACTGTATACTTGGTGTAGTGTATAGTTGGTGTAGTGTATAGTTGGTGTAGTGTATTCTTGGTGTAGTGTATAGTTGGTGTAGTGTATAGTTGGTGTAGTGTATACTTGGTGTAGTGTATAGTTGGTGTAGTGTATAGTTGGTGTAGTGTATAGTTGGTGTAGTGTATAGTTGGTGTAGTGTATAGTTGGTGTAGTGTATAGTTGGTGTAGTGTATAGTTGGTGTAGTGTATAGTTGGTGTAGTGTATAGTTGGTGTAGTGTATAGTTGGTGTAGTGTATAGTTGGTGTAGTGTATAGTTGGTGTAGTGTATAGTTGGTGTAGTGTATAGTTGGTGTAGTGTATAGTTGGTGTAGTGTATAGTTGGTGTAGTGTATAGTTGGTGTAGTGTATAGTTGGTGTAGTGTATAGTTGGTGTAGTGTATAGTTGGTGTAGTGTATAGTTGGTGTAGTGTATAGTTGGTGTAGTGTATAGTTGGTGTAGTGTATAGTTGGTGTAGTGTATAGTTGGTGTAGTGTATAGTTGGTGTAGTGTATAGTTGGTGTAGTGTATAGTTGGTGTAGTGTATAGTTGGTGTAGTGTATAGTTGGTGTAGTGTATAGTTGGTGTAGTGTATAGTTGGTGTAGTGTATAGTTGGTGTAGTGTATAGTTGGTGTAGTGTATAGTTGGTGTAGTGTATAGTTGGTGTAGTGTATAGTTGGTGTAGTGTATAGTTGGTGTAGTGTATAGTTGGTGTAGTGTATAGTTGGTGTAGTGTATAGTTGGTGTAGTGTATAGTTGGTGTAGTGTATAGTTGGTGTAGTGTATAGTTGGTGTAGTGTATAGTTGGTGTAGTGTATAGTTGGTGTAGTGTATAGTTGGTGTAGTGTATAGTTGGTGTAGTGTATAGTTGGTGTAGTGTATAGTTGGTGTAGTGTATAGTTGGTGTAGTGTATAGTTGGTGTAGTGTATAGTTGGTGTAGTGTATAGTTGGTGTAGTGTATAGTTGGTGTAGTGTATAGTTGGTGTAGTGTATAGTTGGTGTAGTGTATAGTTGGTGTAGTGTATAGTTGGTGTAGTGTATAGTTGGTGTAGTGTATAGTTGGTGTAGTGTATAGTTGGTGTAGTGTATAGTTGGTGTAGTGTATAGTTGGTGTAGTGTATAGTTGGTGTAGTGTATAGTTGGTGTAGTGTATAGTTGGTGTAGTGTATAGTTGGTGTAGTGTATAGTTGGTGTAGTGTATAGTTGGTGTAGTGTATAGTTGGTGTAGTGTATAGTTGGTATAGTGTATAGTTGGTGTAGTGTATACTTGGTGTAGTGTATAGTTGGTGTAGTGTATAGTTGGTGTAGTGTATAGTTGGTGTAGTGTATAGTTGGTGTAGTGTATAGTTGGTGTAGTGTATAGTTGGTGTAGTGTATAGTTGGTGTAGTGTATAGTTGGTGTAGTGTATAGTTGGTGTAGTGTATAGTTGGTGTAGTGTATAGTTGGTGTAGTGTATAGTTGGTGTAGTGTATAGTTGGTGTAGTGTATAGTTGGTGTAGTGTATAGTTGGTGTAGTGTATAGTTGGTGTAGTGTATAGTTGGTGTAGTGTATAGTTGGTGTAGTGTATAGTTGGTGTAGTGTATAGTTGGTGTAGTGTATAGTTGGTGTAGTGTATAGTTGGTGTAGTGTATAGTTGGTGTAGTGTATAGTTGGTGTAGTGTATAGTTGGTGTAGTGTATAGTTGGTGTAGTGTATAGTTGGTGTAGTGTATAGTTGGTGTAGTGTATAGTTGGTGTAGTGTATAGTTGGTGTAGTGTATAGTTGGTGTAGTGTATAGTTGGTGTAGTGTATAGTTGGTGTAGTGTATAGTTGGTGTAGTGTATAGTTGGTGTAGTGTATAGTTGGTGTAGTGTATAGTTGGTGTAGTGTATAGTTGGTGTAGTGTATAGTTGGTGTAGTGTATAGTTGGTGTAGTGTATAGTTGGTGTAGTGTATAGTTGGTGTAGTGTATAGTTGGTGTAGTGTATAGTTGGTGTAGTGTATAGTTGGTGTAGTGTATAGTTGGTGTAGTGTATAGTTGGTGTAGTGTATAGTTGGTGTAGTGTATAGTTGGTGTAGTGTATAGTTGGTGTAGTGTATAGTTGGTGTAGTGTATAGTTGGTGTAGTGTATAGTTGGTGTAGTGTATAGTTGGTGTAGTGTATAGTTGGTGTAGTGTATAGTTGGTGTAGTGTATAGTTGGTGTAGTGTATAGTTGGTGTAGTGTATAGTTGGTGTAGTGTATAGTTGGTGTAGTGTATAGTTGGTGTAGTGTATAGTTGGTGTAGTGTATAGTTGGTGTAGTGTATAGTTGGTGTAGTGTATAGTTGGTGTAGTGTATAGTTGGTGTAGTGTATAGTTGGTGTAGTGTATAGTTGGTGTAGTGTATAGTTGGTGTAGTGTATAGTTGGTGTAGTGTATAGTTGGTGTAGTGTATAGTTGGTGTAGTGTATAGTTGGTGTAGTGTATAGTTGGTGTAGTGTATAGTTGGTGTAGTGTATAGTTGGTGTAGTGTATAGTTGGTGTAGTGTATAGTTGGTGTAGTGTATAGTTGGTGTAGTGTATAGTTGGTGTAGTGTATAGTTGGTGTAGTGTATAGTTGGTGTAGTGTATAGTTGGTGTAGTGTATAGTTGGTGTAGTGTATAGTTGGTGTAGTGTATAGTTGGTGTAGTGTATAGTTGGTGTAGTGTATAGTTGGTGTAGTGTATAGTTGGTGTAGTGTATAGTTGGTGTAGTGTATAGTTGGTGTAGTGTATAGTTGGTGTAGTGTATAGTTGGTGTAGTGTATAGTTGGTGTAGTGTATAGTTGGTGTAGTGTATAGTTGGTGTAGTGTATAGTTGGTGTAGTGTATAGTTGGTGTAGTGTATAGTTGGTGTAGTGTATAGTTGGTGTAGTGTATAGTTGGTGTAGTGTATAGTTGGTGTAGTGTATAGTTGGTGTAGTGTATAGTTGGTGTAGTGTATAGTTGGTGTAGTGTATAGTTGGTGTAGTGTATAGTTGGTGTAGTGTATAGTTGGTGTAGTGTATAGTTGGTGTAGTGTATAGTTGGTGTAGTGTATAGTTGGTGTAGTGTATAGTTGGTGTAGTGTATAGTTGGTGTAGTGTATAGTTGGTGTAGTGTATAGTTGGTGTAGTGTATAGTTGGTGTAGTGTATAGTTGGTGTAGTGTATAGTTGGTGTAGTGTATAGTTGGTGTAGTGTATAGTTGGTGTAGTGTATAGTTGGTGTAGTGTATAGTTGGTGTAGTGTATAGTTGGTGTAGTGTATAGTTGGTGTAGTGTATAGTTGGTGTAGTGTATAGTTGGTGTAGTGTATAGTTGGTGTAGTGTATAGTTGGTGTAGTGTATAGTTGGTGTAGTGTATAGTTGGTGTAGTGTATAGTTGGTGTAGTGTATAGTTGGTGTAGTGTATAGTTGGTGTAGTGTATAGTTGGTGTAGTGTATAGTTGGTGTAGTGTATAGTTGGTGTAGTGTATAGTTGGTGTAGTGTATAGTTGGTGTAGTGTATAGTTGGTGTAGTGTATAGTTGGTGTAGTGTATAGTTGGTGTAGTGTATAGTTGGTGTAGTGTATAGTTGGTGTAGTGTATAGTTGGTGTAGTGTATAGTTGGTGTAGTGTATAGTTGGTGTAGTGTATAGTTGGTGTAGTGTATAGTTGGTGTAGTGTATAGTTGGTGTAGTGTATAGTTGGTGTAGTGTATAGTTGGTGTAGTGTATAGTTGGTGTAGTGTATAGTTGGTGTAGTGTATAGTTGGTGTAGTGTATAGTTGGTGTAGTGTATAGTTGGTGTAGTGTATAGTTGGTGTAGTGTATAGTTGGTGTAGTGTATAGTTGGTGTAGTGTATAGTTGGTGTAGTGTATAGTTGGTGTAGTGTATAGTTGGTGTAGTGTATAGTTGGTGTAGTGTATAGTTGGTGTAGTGTATAGTTGGTGTAGTGTATAGTTGGTGTAGTGTATAGTTGGTGTAGTGTATAGTTGGTGTAGTGTATAGTTGGTGTAGTGTATAGTTGGTGTAGTGTATAGTTGGTGTAGTGTATAGTTGGTGTAGTGTATAGTTGGTGTAGTGTATAGTTGGTGTAGTGTATAGTTGGTGTAGTGTATAGTTGGTGTAGTGTATAGTTGGTGTAGTGTATAGTTGGTGTAGTGTATAGTTGGTGTAGTGTATAGTTGGTGTAGTGTATAGTTGGTGTAGTGTATAGTTGGTGTAGTGTATAGTTGGTGTAGTGTATAGTTGGTGTAGTGTATAGTTGGTGTAGTGTATAGTTGGTGTAGTGTATAGTTGGTGTAGTGTATAGTTGGTGTAGTGTATAGTTGGTGTAGTGTATAGTTGGTGTAGTGTATAGTTGGTGTAGTGTATAGTTGGTGTAGTGTATAGTTGGTGTAGTGTATAGTTGGTGTAGTGTATAGTTGGTGTAGTGTATAGTTGGTGTAGTGTATAGTTGGTGTAGTGTATAGTTGGTGTAGTGTATAGTTGGTGTAGTGTATAGTTGGTGTAGTGTATAGTTGGTGTAGTGTATAGTTGGTGTAGTGTATAGTTGGTGTAGTGTATAGTTGGTGTAGTGTATAGTTGGTGTAGTGTATAGTTGGTGTAGTGTATAGTTGGTGTAGTGTATAGTTGGTGTAGTGTATAGTTGGTGTAGTGTATAGTTGGTGTAGTGTATAGTTGGTGTAGTGTATAGTTGGTGTAGTGTATAGTTGGTGTAGTGTATAGTTGGTGTAGTGTATAGTTGGTGTAGTGTATAGTTGGTGTAGTGTATAGTTGGTGTAGTGTATAGTTGGTGTAGTGTATAGTTGGTGTAGTGTATAGTTGGTGTAGTGTATAGTTGGTGTAGTGTATAGTTGGTGTAGTGTATAGTTGGTGTAGTGTATAGTTGGTGTAGTGTATAGTTGGTGTAGTGTATAGTTGGTGTAGTGTATAGTTGGTGTAGTGTATAGTTGGTGTAGTGTATAGTTGGTGTAGTGTATAGTTGGTGTAGTGTATAGTTGGTGTAGTGTATAGTTGGTGTAGTGTATAGTTGGTGTAGTGTATAGTTGGTGTAGTGTATAGTTGGTGTAGTGTATAGTTGGTGTAGTGTATAGTTGGTGTAGTGTATAGTTGGTGTAGTGTATAGTTGGTGTAGTGTATAGTTGGTGTAGTGTATAGTTGGTGTAGTGTATAGTTGGTGTAGTGTATAGTTGGTGTAGTGTATAGTTGGTGTAGTGTATAGTTGGTGTAGTGTATAGTTGGTGTAGTGTATAGTTGGTGTAGTGTATAGTTGGTGTAGTGTATAGTTGGTGTAGTGTATAGTTGGTGTAGTGTATAGTTGGTGTAGTGTATAGTTGGTGTAGTGTATAGTTGGTGTAGTGTATAGTTGGTGTAGTGTATAGTTGGTGTAGTGTATAGTTGGTGTAGTGTATAGTTGGTGTAGTGTATAGTTGGTGTAGTGTATAGTTGGTGTAGTGTATAGTTGGTGTAGTGTATAGTTGGTGTAGTGTATAGTTGGTGTAGTGTATAGTTGGTGTAGTGTATAGTTGGTGTAGTGTATAGTTGGTGTAGTGTATAGTTGGTGTAGTGTATAGTTGGTGTAGTGTATAGTTGGTGTAGTGTATAGTTGGTGTAGTGTATACTTGGTGTAGTGTATACTTGGTATAGTGTATAGTTGGTGTAGTGTATAGTTGGTGTAGTGTATACTTGGTGTAGTGTATACTTGGTGCAGTGTATACTTGGTGCAGTGAAGGGTTCAAAAGGTGCAGAGTATACTTGGCAGAATGTATTTTCTTATAAGGGCCCAGGATGGAAGATGCAGTGCCCTTTAATAATCTGAGCTTTTCCTGTCCCATCTGTCTGTCCATTTTTTGGTCACCTGGCCCGACGGGCCATGTGAGCGTATGCCATACTGCAGCGTCCGTCATCCGTCTGTCGTCCGGCGTCCGGCAACTTTTTCTTTAAAACGACTTCTTCTGAAGAACTGGAGGACCTAGGGTCATGATATTTGGCCAGTAGATACCTTGGATTGAGTGCTATAAAGTTTCCTCATTAAAATGACCTTGACCTACTTTCAAGGTCACAGTGGTCATATATGTTCAAAAATTGAAACAACTATATCCTAAAAACCATTTGGACTAGAGTCATGATACTTGAGTATGTTATGTAGACCAGCAGTTCAAATATTTTTCTTAATTACAGTAATGAGGTCAAAGGTCAACTTTAAGTGCTATTCGGGGGTCAAATGTCAACATGGGTTTAATGCTTTAACAATCTTCTTCTCAAGTTCCATAAGGCCCAGGGTCATAATATTTGGCCAGTAGGTACCTGTGATAGAGTGCTATAAAGTTTCCTCATTAAAATGACCTTGACTAACTTTCAAGGTCACAGGGCTCAAATATGTTTAAAAAACGTCAAACAACAATATCCTAAGAAGCATTTTGACTAGAGTCATGATACTTGAGTATATTATGTATACCAGCAGTGCAAATCTTTTTCTTAGTCACAGTAATGAGGTTAAAGGACAACTTTTAACCCTTAGGCTGCTACGCGCCATAATAGTGGTTTCGAAAAGTCGGGCCGTCAATAGTGGCGCTCGGTCTGTAGGTTTTTGATCGGTAAACAGAAAGTGTGAAAGCGGACTGTTGCTATACCAAACCCAAAGCGTATAGTAGAAGACTTCTTATTGGTTGTTTTGTCATTACTTTCGATATTCCCAGCAATGTACCCTAGTAATAACCAAAGTGCGCGAGAAAATTTCAAATCAGAAAAAACGTCATAAAAATGGTGGACGTGTAGATTGAAGTGATTAATATGATGGTAAACATTTATTTTCCAGCGTCACCTACGATGATAATAAAGGTTTTGAAGGGTTTGGCATGGTTGATGTGGAAATACTTTGGTGTAATATAATATGTAACTTTCCAATGAACGGCTTTGTGCCCTACGCAAACATGAAAATATTGGCGGACTGTGGCGCAAATCTTTTTCTTAATTACAGTAATGAGGTTAAATGTCAGCTTTAAGTGCTAGTTGGGGGTCAAAAGTCAACATGGGTTAAAAGCTTTAACAATCTTCTTCTCAAGTTGCATAAGGCCCAGGGTCTTGATATTTGGCCAGTAGGTACCAGGGATAGGGTGCTATAAAGTTTCCTCATTAAAATGACTTTGACCTACTTTCAAGGTCACAGGAATAAAAAATGTTCAAAACTTCAAACGACGATATCCTAAGAAGCATTTGGTCTAGAGTCATGATACTTGGGTATAGCAGTGCAAATCTTTTTCTAAATTACAGTAATGAGGTCAAATGTCAACTTTAAGTGCTAGCCGGAGTCAAAGGTCAACGTGGGTTAAAAGTTTTAAAATTACAATTTCAAATTTCAAACAACAATATCTTAAGCATTTAAGAGATGTTAAAATGTCTTGTGTACTAGTTACCAAATTTGGTCTGTAGTTACCTAAATGTCAGTTTCCTGTAACAAAAGAAACAGGTGAGCGATACAGGCCCTCTGGGCCTCTTGTTTGCTTTCGGCATGATATCTTGTGAAGGGAAGATCAGATTTTAGTCAAACTTTGCTGATGTAGTACTCATATAAGTCTCTTAGGTTCAATGATTGGCAAATTCTACTCATCTTTAAAGAGAATGCTGTTTTTTGATTGGCTGATTGCTATCTGCGGGCTATTTTCTGAAGGAATCACCTAATTTTGATTAAGAAATTTCACTGAGGTTGGATGTTTGGCATATTCTGCGCATATTTAATGAGTCTGCTGCATTCTGATGGGTTGATTGTTTTCCACACAATATTTGATGATTGGATTTTGATTAAACTTGCTTCGTATACCACTTACCCAAGTCTCAAGTTGCTTCTGATTAACTGGCACATATGGCTGTTACTTTTGTTTCTTTGATATGATTTTGTTCAAGATATGTGATTTATGAACATTAATGAATTAATGAATATTATGAACATAAAGAACATGGTAAAAGAGAACTTATAAACCTGATCCCATAAAACAAGATGGCTGTCATGATTGATAGTAACTGGTATTTGTCTGATTACAAACATGCATAACTCTTTATCACCAATTCTAAATGATTGCTGTGGCTTCTGCTCAGGGAATATGGCGTATATATAGGGGTAAACATATGGTAGGGCCTTGCTGACCTGTCTGTGTTCTAGTTGTCTGGTTATTTTATTTTAACAGACCCAAACCAACTGCCTTATGGTCTACGTGTGGTGAGAATTGGGAAGATGTCCTCAGTACACAAAGATGTGGCTAAACACACTTTCAGTGAAATTGTCCATGGCCACATCCAGAACGGTACGGTATGAGATTGGTAAACTGTGGTCATTATATATATACAGAGTTGTTTGTACGGTACGGTATGGTAAACTCAATTTGTAAAGTAACACTGTCACTGTTACAGAGATTGCTCGAAAGAAGGAGAAGAATTTCCCACAAAGTTCTCAACGAGAGCTTGCCAGCCTTGCTGAGAAGATATCGGTGCTGTCTAATCAACTGGAACACATGGATCCTGCAGACACCAACAATGTGCATGTATGTGTACAGTAGTAACAGAAGGGTTTTAGAACAGTAGGGGGAGGGGAGGACAGGAGGAATGGAAGGAGACAGAACGGTAGGGGGAGGGGAGGACAGGAGGTATGGAAGGAGACAGAACAGTGGGGGAGGGGAGGACAGGAGGAATGGAAGGAGACAGAACAGTAGGGGGAGGGGAGGACAGGAGGAATGGAAGTAGACAGAACAGTAGGGGAAAGGGTGGACAGGAGGAATGGAAGGAGAGACAGAACAGGAGGGGGAGGGGAGGACAGGAGGAATGGAAGTAGACAGAACAGTAGGGGAAAGGGTGGACAGGAGGAATGGAAGGAGAGACAGAACAGTAGGGGGGAGGGGAGGACAGGAGGAATGGAAGGAACAAGAACAGTAGGGGGAGGGGAGGACAGGAGGACTGGAAGGAGACAGAACAGTAGGGGGAGGGGAGGGCAGGAGGAATGGAAGGAGACAGAACGGTAGGGGGGGGGGAGGACAGGAGGAATGGAAGGAGACAGAACAGTGGGGGAGGGGAGGACAGGAGGAATGGAAGGAACAAGAACAGTAGGGGGAGGGGAGGACAGGAGGAAGGGAAGGAGACAGAACAGTAGGGGGAGGGGAGGACAGCAGGAATGGGAGAAGCCAGAACAGTAGGGGGAGGGGAGGACAGGAGGAATGGAAGTAGACAGAACAGTAGGGGAAAGGGTGGACAGGAGGAATGGAAGGAG
Source organism: Mizuhopecten yessoensis (assembly GCF_002113885.1). Classification (NCBI taxonomy): domain Eukaryota; kingdom Metazoa; phylum Mollusca; class Bivalvia; order Pectinida; family Pectinidae; genus Mizuhopecten; species Mizuhopecten yessoensis. The sequence goes on along the minus strand of NW_018403788.1, from coordinate 428,325 downwards.
AGACAGAACAGTAGGGGGAGGGGAGGACAGCAGGAATGGGAGAAGACAGAACAGAAGGGGGAGGGGAGGACAGGAGGAATGGAAGTAGACAGAACAGTAGGGGAAAGGGAGGACAGGAGGAATGGAAGGAGAGACAGAACAGTAGGGGGAGGGGAGGACAGGAGGAATGGAAGGAGACAGAACAGTAGGGGGAGGACAGGAGGAATGGTAGGTGGTAGGACTAAAAAGGGTAGGGGGAAGGGAGGTCAGGAGGGAGGACAGGAGGAATGGAAGGAGGCAGAACAGTAGGGGGAGGGGAGCACAGGAGGAATGGAAGGAGACAGAACAGGAGGGGGAGGGGAGGACAGGAGGTATGGAAGGAGACAGAACAGTAGGGGAAAGGGAGGACAGGAGGAATTGAAGGAGAGACAGAACAGTAGGGGGCGGGGAGGACAGGAGGAATGGAAGTAGAAAGAGAAGTAGGGGAAAGGGAGGAAGGGAGGAATGGAAGGAGAGACAGAACAGTAGGAGGAGGGGAGGACAGGAGGAATGGAAGTAGAAAGAACAGTAGGGGAAAGGGAGGACAGGAGGAAGGGAGGGAGAGACAGAACAGTAGGGGGGAGGGGAGGACAGGAGGAAGGGTAGGAGACAGAACAGAACAGTAGGGGGAGGGGAGGACAGCAGGAATGGGAGAAGACAGAACAGTAGGGGGAGGGGAGGTCAGGAGAAATTGGTAGGGGGAAGGGAGGTCAGGAAAAATGGTAGGTGGTGTAAGACGCAGAAGGGTAGGGGGGGGGGAGGACAGGAGGACTGGGAGGAGCCAGAACAGTAGGGGGAAGGGAGATCAGGAGAAATGGAAAGTGGTGTAGGACTACAAAGGGTAGGGGGAACGGAGGTCAGTAGAAATGGTAAGTGGTGTAGGACTTGTAGGTGGTGTAGGAGCAAAAAGGGGAGGGGGAAGGGAGGTCATGAGAAATGGTGGGTGGTGTAGGACGTAAAAGGGTGGGGGAAGGGAGGTCATGAGAAATGGTAGGTGGTGTAAGACACAGAAGGGTAGAGGGTAGGGGGACCAGAGGTCAGGAGAAACGGTAGGTGGTGTAGGACCAAGAAGGGTAGGGGGAAGGGGGGTCAGGAGAAATGGTAAGTAAGGGAGGTCAGGAGAAGAAATGGTAGCTGGTGTGGGACACAGAAGGGTAGGGGAGGGGAGGTCAGACGCAATGGTAAGTGGTGTAGGACTTGTAGGTGGTGTAGGACGTAAAAGGGTGGGGGAAGGGAGGTCAGGGAAGGGAGGTCAGGGGAAATGGTAGGTGGTGTAGGGCCCAGAAGGGTAGGGGGGAAGGGAGGTCGGGAGAAATGGTAGGTTGTGTAGGACTAAAAAGAGAACAGTAGGGGGATGGGAGGACAGGAGGACTGGGAGGAGCCAGAACAGTAGGGGGAGGGGAGGATAGGAAGAATGGAAGTAGACAGAAAAGGAGGGGGAAGGGGGGGCAGGAGAAATGGTAGGTGTTGTAGCACTAAAAAGGGTAGGGGGAACGGAGGTCAGTAGAAATGGTAGGTGGTGTAAGACACAGAAGGGTAGAGGGTAGGGGGACCAGAGGTCAGGAGAAACGGTAGGTGGTGTAGGGAGGTCAGGAAAAATGGTAGGTGGTGTAGGGCACAGAAGGGTAGGTGGTGTAGGGAGGTCAGGAAAAATGGAAAGTGTTGTTTGACTAAAATGGGTAGGGGGGAAGGGAGGTCATGAGAAATGGTAGCTGGTGTAGGGCACAGAAGGGTAGGTGGTGTAGGACTATAAAGGGTAGGGGGAGGGGAGGTCAGACGAAATGGTAAGTGGTGTAGGGCTTAAAAGGGTAGGGAGAAGGGAGGTCAGGAGAAATGGTAAGTGGTGTAGGACTAAAAAGGGTAGGGGGAGGGGAGGGCAGGAGAAATGGTAGCTGGTGTAGGACACAGAAGGGTAGGGGGAGGGGAGGGCAGACGAAATGGTAAGTGGTGTAGGACTTAAAAGGGAAGGGAGAAGGGAGCTCAGGAGAAATGGTAAATAGTGTATGACTAAAAAGGGTATGGGGAGCGGATGTCAGGAGAAATGGTAGGTGGTGTAAGACACAGACGGGTAGGGGGAGGGGAGGTCAGACGAAATGGTAAGTGGTGTAGGACTTAAAAGGGTAGGGAGAAGGGAGCTCAGGAGAAATGGTAAATAGTGTAGGACTAAAAAGGGTATGGGGAGCGGATGTCAGGAGAAATGGTAGGTGGTGTAGGACTAAAAAGGGTAGGGGGAGCGGAGGTCAGGAGAAATGGTAGGTGGTGTAGGACTAAAAAGGGTATGGGGAGCGGATGTCAGGAGAAATGGTAGGTGGTGTATGACTAAAAAGGGTAGGGGGAGCGGAGGTCAGGAGAAATGGTAGGTGGTGTAGGACACAGAAGGGTAGGGGGAGGGGAGGTCAGGAGACTAAAAAGGGTATGGGGAGCGGATGTCAGGAGAAATGGTAGGTGGTGTATGACTAAAAAGGGTAGGGGGAGCGGAGGTCAGGAGAAATGGTAGGTGGTGTAGGACACAGAAGGGTAGGGGGAAGGGAGGACAGGAGAAATGGTAGGGGTTGTAGCACTAAAAAGGGTAGGGGGAAGGGAGGTCAGGAGAAATGGTAGGAGGTGTAGGACACAGAAGGTTAGAGGGAAGGGAGGTCAGGAGAAATGGTAGGTGTTGTAGGACTAAAAAGGGGAGGGGGAAGGGAGGTCAGGAGAAATGGTAGGGGGTGTAGGACACAGAAGGGTAGCGGGTAGGGGGGAGGGAGGTCAGGAGAAATGGTAGAAGGTGTAGGACTAAAAAGGGTAGGGGGAGGGAGGTCAGGAGAAATTGTAGGTGTTGTAGGACTAAAAAGGGAAGGGGGAAGGGAGGTCAGGAGAAATGGAAGGTGGTGTAGGACTATAAAGGGTAGGGGGAGGGGAGGTCAGGAGAAATTGTAGGTGGGGTAGGACACAGAATGGTAGCGGGTAGGGGGGAGGGAGGTCAGGAGAAATGGTAGCTGGTGTAGGACTAAAAAGGGTAGGGCGAAGGGAGGTCAGGAGAAATGGAAAGTGTTGTAGGACTAAAAAGGATAGGGGGAAGGGAGCTCAGGAGAAATGGTAAGTGGTGTAGGACTTAAATGGGTACGGGGAATGGAGGTCAGGAGAAATTGTAGGTGGTGTAGGACACAGAAGGGTAGGGGGAAGGGAGGTCAGGAGAAATGGTAGGTGGTGTAGGACACAGAAGGGTAGAGGGAAGGGAGGTCAGGAGAAATGGTAGGTGTTGTAGCACTAAAAATGGTAGGGGGAAGGGAGGTCAGGAGAAATGGTAAGTGGTGTAGGACTAAAAAGGGTAGGGGGAAGGGAGGTCAGGAGAATTGGTAGGTGGTGTAGGACACAGAAGGGTGGGGGAAGGGAGGTCAGGAGAAATGATAGGTGGTGTAGGACACAGAAGGGTAGCGGGTAGGGGGAAGAGAGGTCAGGAGAAATGGTAGGTGGTGTAGGGCACAGAAGGGTAGGGGGAAGGGAGGTCAGGAGAAATGGTAGGTGGTGTAGGTCACAGAAGGGTAGGGGGGAAGGGAGGTCATGAAAAATGGTAGGTGGTGTAGGACGTAAAAGGGTAGGGGGAAGGGAGGTCATGAGAAATGGTAGCTGGTGTACATCACAGAAGGGTGGCGGGTAGGGGGAAGGGAGGTCAGGAGAAATGGTAGGTGGTGTAGGGCCCAGAAGGGTAGGGGGGAAGGGAGGCCATGAGAAATGGTAGGTGGTGTAGGACACAAAAGGGTAGGGGGAGGGGAGGTCAGGAGAAATGGTAGCTGGTGTAGGACACAGAAGGGCAGCGGGTAGGGGGAAGGGAGATCAGGAGAAATTGTAGGTGGTGTAGGATACAGAAGGGTAGGGGGAGGTCAGACGAAATGGTAAGTGGTGTAGGACTTAAAAGGGTAGGGGGAGCGGATGTCAGGAGAAATGGTAGGTGGTGTAGGAGCAAAAAGGGTAGGGGGAGGGGAGGTCAGGAGAAATGATAAGTGGTGTAGGACTTAAAAGGGTAGGGGGAGCGGAGGTCAGGAGAAATGGTAGGTGGGGTAGGACACAGAAGGGTAGGGGGAGGGGGGGTCAGGAGAAATGGTAAGTGGTGTAGGACTAAAAAGGGGAGGGGGAGCGGAGGTCAGGAGAAATGGTATCTGGTGTAGGACACAGAAGGGTAGCGAGTAGGGGGAAGGGAGGTCAGGAGAAATGGGAAGTGGTGTAGGACTAAAAAGGGTAGGGGGAGCGGAGGGCAGGAGAAATGGTAGCTGGTGTAGGACTCAGAAGGGTAGCGGGTAGGGGGAAGGGAGGGCAGGAGAAATGGTAGGTGGTGTAGGACACAGAAGGGTAGCGGGTAGGGGGAAGGGAGGTCAGGAGAAATTGGTAAATAGCGTAGGACTAAAAAGGGTATGGGGAGCGGATGTCAGGAGAAATGGTAGGTGGTGTAGGACACAAAAGGGTAGGGGGAGGGGAGGTCAGGAGAAATTGTAAGTGGTGTAGGACTTAAAAGGGTAGGGGAAGGGAGGTCAGGGAAGGGAGGTCAGGAGAAATGGTAGGTGATGTAGGACTAAAAAGGGTAGGGGGAGCGGAGGGCAGGAGAAATGGTAGCTGGTGTAGGACACAGAAGGGTAGTGGGTAGGGGGAAGGGAGGTCAGGAGAAATGGTAAGTGTTGTAGGACTAAAAAGGGTAGGGGGAGCGGAGGTCAGGCGAAATGGTAGCTGGTGTAGGACTCAGAAGGGTAGCGGGGAGGGGGAAGGGAGGTCAGGAGAAATGGTAAGTGTTGTAGGACTAAAAAGGGTAGGGGGAAGGGATGTCAGGAGAAATGGTAGGTGGTGTAGGAGCAAAAAGGGTAGGGGGAGTGGAGGTTAGGAGAAATGGTAGCTGGTGTAGGACACAGAAGGGTAGTGGGTAGGGGGAAGGGAGGTCAGGAGAAATAGTAGGTGGTGTAGGGAGGTCAGGAGAAATGGTAGGTGTTGTAGGACTAAAAAGGGTAGGGGGAGCGGAGGGCAGGAGAAATGGTAGCTGGTGTAGGACACAGAAGGGTAGCGAAGGGTAGGGGGAAGGGAGGTCAGGAGAAATTGGTAAATAGCGTAGGACTAAAAAGGGTATGGGGAGCGGATGTCAGGAGAAATGGTAGGTGGGGTAGGAGCAAAAAGGGTAGGGGGAGTGGAGGTCAGGAGAAATGGTAGCTGGTGTAGGACACAGAAGGGCAGCGGGTAGGGAGAAGGGAGGTCAGGAGAAATGGTAGGTGGTGTAAGACACAGAAGGGTAGGGGGAGGGGAGGTCAGGAGAAATGGTAAGTGGTGTAGGACTTAAAAGGGTAGGGGAAGGGAGGTCAGGAGAAATGGGGTAGGGAGAGGGGAGGACAGGAGGAATTGTAGGAGACAGGGATAGGGAGAGGGGAGGACAGGAGGAATGGTAGGAGACAGAGGGATAGGGAGAGGGGAGGTCGAGGACAGGAGAAATGATAGAAGGAATGATAGGAGACAGAGGGGCAGGGTTAATCCTAACTGCTATCGACCTATGCATGCCACATAAAACAGTAACTATAAGACCTAATGATAAAATTTGGATGATTAATGGTATCAAGACTCAAAATTAGACAAAGAAATTGCCAGCATTCCATAGCTAAGCTACATAATACTCCAGCTTTTTGGGCAAAATTTAGATCTATTCGGAATGAAGTTATATCCTTAGTCCTGGAAGCTAAAGAAAAATATTTATCTAAACTTCAATCTTCTTAATTGATAAAACCATACCCCCCGGAAATTGGTGGCGTATTGCAAAATCGGTTATCAATCTCAAAAACAAAAACGAAAATGACTCTCCATTGATTATCAACCGCGAACTGAAAATCCACCCCATAGATAAAGAGGAATCTTTTAACGATTATTTCACTTCGATTTCTGTAACTGAAAAGAATGCTGACGATTTACCTCCTGACTGCCCCTGACCCCGACATAACTTTTCAACAATAGACATAACCGAACAGGACATTTTTGATCAGCTCGATCTACTCAATACTAATAAACCTTCAGGCCCTGACAGCATCCCTCCAAAATTCATAAAAGGGGTTTCCCAATCTCTTGTGAAACCACTCTATCTCCTATTCAACAAATCTATTTCTACCGGCAAGCTACCAAATAGACGGAAAAATGCTCATGTTACCCCAGTTTATAAGGGCAAGGGAGATAAAAGTGATCCAACCAACTATAGACCAATAACAGAGAGTGGTCATAGATGGGTATAAGTCTAATTGGAAAACATTACAGGCAGGGGTACCTCAAGGTTCAGTCCTTGGTCCTTTTTTGTTTTTACTATATATTAATGATATTGGTGATGAATTGGCCTCAAACTTCAAACTATTTACTGATGATACCTCCTTATATGGTCTCATTGAGGGAGACAGGCAAGAATGTGCTAATATGTTAAATGATGATCTAAGAAAAAATTCAATCTGGGCTAGAAAATGGGGAATTATCTTTAATCCAGATAAAACTGTAGCCCTGCTCTTCTCGAGGCGGGTTGATTCTGAGACACTGCATCCTAACCTATATTTTGATGAATTATCAATTATTAATGTTTCTAATCATAAACACCTAGGTTTGTTTTTCAACAGCAAGGCTAATTGGTCTATCACATAAACTATATATACGAAAAAGCTTATAAAAGAATTAATATACTTAGAATGTTGAAATACAAAATTGATAGAAAGTCACTCGAAACTATACATATCACATTTATACGTCCAATTCTGGAATATGCAAATATTATATGGGCAAACTGCACGCAGAATGAATGCAGTGTCTTGGAGTCTATCCAACTAGAAGCAGCACATATTATTTCAGGGTTAAGACGTGGAACAAGTCATGCTATCTTATATAGAGAATCTGGTTTTATAACACTTAATAGAAGAAGACATTTGCATCAAAATATTACTTTTTATAAAATATATAATAGGAAATGTCCCTCTCATGTCTATGATATAATTCAACCGTACATTAATGATAATACTGACAATTATCATCTTCGCCACAATAGAATTTTTGATGTTCCTATACCAAGAACTCAGTTATATAATGCCAGTTTTTTCCCGAAACTGATGTCTGAATGGAATAATCAAACTTGCCTGTATCCCACAATGACATCCATTGGATCTATAAAGAGATTTTTTACACTCGGATGAAATGAATTCTCAACCCAAATGTTTTATAAATACAGTGGTGATCGAAAATTTAATATTACCTTTTGTCAACTTAGAAACTGTGCCAGTAACCTAAATTCAGATCTATTTGAATCTCACCTAATTGATACCCCTGCCTGCTTATGTAGTTCTCCTGTTGAGGACTGTGATCACTTCTCTTCCATTGTACTCTGTATACTAATCAAAGGCAAATTCTCCTGAATTCCATTTCTGCTCTTAATGACATTATTCCATTAAATACTCAGACTTTTCTTTATGGATGTCGAAGACTCGATACCAATATGAATATAAGTATCTTGGAGATGGTTCAGAGATTCGTTAAAGATACAAGACGCTTTTACTAGATTCCACTTACTTTATCTTTTTTCACATGCCTTTGCTTTATGGAATGATACCAGTACATAATTGTACTATGTGCTGTCCACCAGCATAACTTTAATTACCATTTTTTGTAAAATCTAGTTTTTGTACAACCATTATCAAAAAAATTAATAATGACATGCAAATATCAAAATTCATGTACATTATATACATGTTTTATCATCACTTCAATTCAATATGATGTGTGTAAACTGTTTATAACTGTAAGGAGAGGGCGCTCATAGGCTTTGCCTGTTGCCCAATTCCTTTGTATCTAAGATCTGAACAATAAATATTCTGAAATGAAAACAGAGGGGTAGGGAGAGGGGAGAACAGAGGAATGGTAGGAGGAAGGGGTTTGGGAATAAATTGAGGGAAATGTATAAGGAATTCTTAACGTAATTAAGGGACCTGATACGTGTTGGAGGTAAGTGAGGTGCTAAATGAAATGATGGACATTATACCGAGGTTTTACTGTACATAGGTTTCTATTGATATTTGCTATTTTACAACATAAATCACCAATAGGCGAGCTACGCTTTATCCTCCTACAGCTCTGGTTTATAGATAAAAACAAACTTAGATTAGCAACTGTTTACACTAAAATCTTGTCGTATTTTCTACAGAGGAAGCGGCTGCAGGCAGACCTACAGAAGTTGGAGCAGAAAAAGGCCGACCTAAAATACCAGTATAGAAATGTAGGTGACATCAGACTTGCTACTAATAATCATAAATGATATTGTGTTTTTAGCTTTAAATTTTGACAGTTAGCGACATTACATTCTTCTTAAATCTTTCCTGAAAATGGAATCAGCTAGATGAAAACAGCATGTCAAAAAGACACCCATGCCTAATTTTTCATACTGCTAATCATATTCAAATAATGTATTGGAAAAAGGAACTATATTACACATATTATCAGTATTGTTGTATATTAGTGGCTGATATACCACAAAATAGAAAGGGATGTTTTATGACAAGCGTTGTTGTGTTTACAGATAAATAAAAGTACATCTTTGACTCCTGCGGAGGAGTATGAGATAAAAAAGAATGTGCTATGGCGGGCTCACGTTATATGTGGTACGCTGAACAGCTTTGGCAGTGGCAGCGTACAAAACCTTCTACGCAGTCGTCACCCTGGTGACCAGTCCTCCTTCTTCTTTAACTGCATCATAATGGACGAGGTAAGGTCACTTGATTGGTAATGGAAGGCAGAGAGAAATAACACATGCCTTCATAGCATCACTGTCTTCTTCCTAATGGCTATATTTTATCATAGCTAGTCAAAATGTCTGAATACTTTCATATCTAGACAAAATACCAGTATATTATCTTAGCCAGATGAAATATAAAACTTTTAATATAAAACAGTTTCAACATTTTTAGGTCACCTGAGCTTTGCTCAAGTGACCTATTCCAATCACTTTCCGTCCGTCGTCGTCCGTCGTGCGTAAACTTTTTACATTATCAACTTTTCCTCAAGAACCAGTGGATGGAATTTTTTCAAACTTGGTGAGAATTATCCTTGAAGGAAGATGGTTTTAAATTGTAAAATTGGGATTCCTACCCCAACCCTAGGGGCCAGGGCGGGGCCCCAAAGGGAAAATTAACCAATATTTCAAAAATTTTCTTCTCCAGACTCAGAGGTATTACAGTCATTTTCTCTGCATGGATGGAAAGATCATCAGGGGCTTTATTTAAATTGTATATTTCAGGACCCCCAAGCTATCCGTTCTCCCTTGGGGAGGGGGTAAAGTTTACTATAGTTTATATAGGGAAACAACACTTTTGGGTATATTTTGACAATTTTCTGTTGGAAATTATTTTTACTTGGTGAGAATTATCCTTGGAGGAGGAAGATGGTTTTAAATTGTAAAATTGGGATTCCTACCCCAACCCTAGGGGCCAGGGCGGGGCCCAAAAGGGAAAATTAGCCAATATTTCAATAAATCTCCTTCTCCAGACTCAGAGGTATAACAGTCATTTTCTCTGCATGGATGGAAAGATCATCAGGGGCTTTATTAAGGCCCCGTATCTCCGATACGGGTGCCCTATAGTAATCACTCTGTCTGTCTGTCTGTCCGTCCACAAATTTTGTTCCTGGTTGATAACTTTGGTATCTATGGACCGATGTACATGAAACTTGGTCAAGATGTTCAGTTCACAAAAATACATATTGAGGTAAAAAGTCAAGGTCAAAGGTCAAGGTCATTATGTTCAAAGGTCAAGGTCAAATTTTACACCTTTTCACTGATGAACATTTTGTTATGACATTATGAAGCAAAGTTGATCAGAATTAAACAAGGAGTCAACTGACCTAAGGTCAAGGTCATCGGGTCAGGGGTCAAGGTCAAATTTTGTAGCTTTTCACTGGTGAACATTTCGCTATGACATTAGGAAGCAAAGTTGTTCGGAATTAAACAAAGAGACACACTGAGGTAAAAAAAAGTCAAGGTCAAAGGTCAAGGTCAAATTTTGCATCTTTTCACTGATGAACATTTTGTTATGACATGATTAAGCAATGTTGGTCTGAATTCAAGAATAAGTCAACTGACCAAAGATCAGGGTCACTGGGTCAAAGGTCAAGGTCATTTGGGTCCAAAGGTCAAAGACAAAGTTGATCTCTGACTTTGACCCTGGCTCTTGATGGAGGAGGTTTATAAGGTGAAATAAAACAAATCAAAGCTAACAAATGAGTGTTGCACTGGTATTTACATTTCTGTTAGCCCAGCAAATATGGAGGTGGAAGGAAACTAGACTCACATCATAGTACACGTATAATGTATATTTTGCTTCCTTGCAATTCTTTTTGAAGTCCAAATGTCAAACTTCAAGCTCAGCTATATGGGCAGATCGCTTCTTGATGATTATGAGGGATATATTGCCACAAGACGGGGCCCTTACTGACCTGTCAGTGTTCTAGTTTAAATTGTAAATTTCAGGACCCCCAAGCTATCCGTTCTCCCTTGGGGAGGGGGTAAGGTTTACTATAGTTTATATAGGGAAACAACACTTTTGGGTATATTTTGACAATTTTCTGTTGGAAATTATTCTTACTTGTTGAGAATTATCCTTGAAAGAAGATGGTTTTAAATTGTAAAATTGGAATTCCTACCCCAACCCTAGGGGCCAGGGCGGGGCCCCAAAGGGAAAATTAACCAATATTTCAATAAATCTCTTCTCCAGACTCAGAGGTATTACAGTCATTTTCTCTGCATGGATGGAAAGATCATCAGGGGCTTTATTTAAATTGTAAATTTCAGGACCCCCGAGCTATCCGTTCTCCCTTGGGGAGGGGGTAAAGTTTACTATAGTTTATATAGGGAAACAACACTTTTGGGTATATTTTGACAATTTTCTGTTGGAAATTATTTTTACTTGGTCAGAATCATCTTTGGTGGATGACGGTATCACATTGTAAACTTGGAATTCCTACCCCATCCCCAGGGGTTAGAGCGGGGCCCCAAAGGGAACATTTACAAATGTTTTAAAATTCTTATCCTTTGATGACATGACAAGTATTGTATTTCACTTAGTTTACATGCTGATTTCCACATCACATCTAAACAATAAAATAAAGCTACCAGTACCTACAATGTATGATATAACTCAGGTGACCGCTAAGGACCTTGGGCCTCTTGTTGATGCCAGTTTTATCAGCCTAATTACTTTTGCTAGCCAAGATGAAAACCTTGCCAGAGATATTAGTTTGTAAGGTAACAAGAGGATCTTTAAAGAAAACCAATCCTGTATGGCAGAAGACATGATACATTTTCACATTCAGTAATCAAACTCAGACCGTTTTGGTAACATGGTACACTGTATAATACATAGGAAGGGTAACATGGTACACTGTATAACACATAGGAAGGGTAACATGGTACACTCTTTAAACATGATACATTTTCACATTCAGTAATCAAACTCAGACCGTTTTGGTAACATGGTACACTGTATAACACACAGGTAGGGTAACATGGTACACTATATAACACACAGGAAGGGTAACATGGTTCACTGTATTACACACAGAGAGGGTAACATGGTACACTGTATAACACACAGGAAGGGTAACATGGTACACTGTATAACACGCATGAAGAGTAACATGGTACACTGTATAACACACAGGGAGGGTAACATGGTACACTATATAACACGCAGGAAGGGAAAAATGGTACACTGTATAAAACGCAGGCAGGGTAACATGGTACACTGTATAACACATAGGAATGGTAACATGGTACACTATATAACACACACGAAGGGTAACATGGTACACTGTATAACACATAGGAAGGGAAACATGGTACACTATATAACACGCAGGAAGGGGAACATGGTACACTGTATAACACACAGAAAGGGTAACATGGTACACTGTATAACACATAGGAAGGGAAACATGGTACACTATATAACACGCAGGAAGGGAAAAATGGTACACTGTATAAAACGCAGGCAGGGTAACATGGTACACTGTATAACACGCAGGAAGGGCACCATGGTACACTGTATAACACGCATGAAGAGTAACATGGTACACTGCATAACACGCAGGAAGGGTAACATGGTACACTGAATAACACGCAGGAAGAGTAACATGGTACACTGTATAACACGCAGGAAGGGTAACATGGTACACTGTATAACACGCATGAAGAGTAACATGGTACACTGTATAACACGCAGGAAGGGTAACATGGTACACTGTATAACACACAGAAAGGGTAACATGTTACACTGTATAACACACAGGAAGGGTAACTTTGTACACTGTATAACACACAGGAGGGGTAATATGGTACACTGTAAAACACACAGGTAGGGTAACATGGTACACTGTATAACACACAGGTAGGGTAACATGGTACACTGTATAACACACAGGAAGGGTAATATGTTACCCCTCCTGTGTGTTATACAGTGTAACATGTTACCCTTCCTGTATAACACACAGGAGGGGTAACATGGTACACTATATAACACGCAGGAAGGGTAACATGATACACTGCATAACACATTGGAAGGGTAACATGGTACACTGTATAACACATAGGAAGGGTAACATGATACACTGTATAACACATTGGAAGGGTAACATGGTACACTGTATAACACACAGGAAGGGTAACATGGTACACTGTATAACACACAGGAAGGGTAGCATGGTACTCTGTATACCACACAGGAAGGGTAACATGGTACACTGTATAACACACAGAGAGGGTAACATGGTTCACTGTATAACACACAGAAAAGGTAACATTGTACTCTGTATAACACACAGAAAGGGTAACATGGTACACTGTATAACACACAGGAAGGGTAATATGGTACACTGTATAACACACAGGAAGGGTTACATGGTACACTGTATAACACACAGTAAGGGTAACATTGTACACTGTATAACACACAGGAAGGGTAACATTGCTGTATAACACATAGGAAGGGTAACATTGTACACTGTATAACAAACAGGAAGGGTAACAGGGTACACTGTATAACAAACAGTAAGGGTAACATTGTAAACTGTATAACACACAGAGAGGGTAACACGGTACACTGTAAAACACACAGCAAGGGTAACATGGTACAATGTATAACACACAGGCAGGGTAACATGGTACAATGTATAACACACAGGCAGGGTAACATGGTACGCTGTAAAACACACAGCAAGGGTAACATGGTAAACGGAATAACACACAGGAAGGGCAACATGGTACACTCTTTAACACAAAGGTAGGGTAACATGGTACCCTGTATAACACACAGGAAGGATAACATTGTATAACACACAGGAAGGGTAACATGGTACACTCTTTAACACAAAGGTAGGGTAACATGGTACACTATATAACACACAGGAAGAGTAACATCGTACTCTGTATAACACACAGGAAGGGTAACATGGTACACTGTATAACACACAGGAAGGGTAACATGGTACACTGTATAACACACAGGAAGGGTAACATGGTACACTGTATAACACACAGGAAGGGTAACATGGTACACTGTATAACACACAGGAAGGGTAACATGGTACACTGTATAACACACAGGAAGGGTAACATGGTACACTGTATAACACACAGGAAGGGTAACATGGTACACTGTATAACACACAGGAAGGGTAACATGGTACACTGTATAACACACAGGAAGGGTAACATGGTACACTGTATAACACACAGGAAGGGTAACATGGTACACTGTATAACACACAGGAAGGGTAACATGGTACACTGTATAACACACAGGAAGGGTAACATGGTACACTGTATAACACACAGGAAGGGTAACATGGTACACTGTATAACACACAGGAAGGGTAACATGGTACACTGTATAACACACAGGAAGGGTAACATGGTACACTGTATAACACACAGGAAGGGTAACATGGTACACTGTATAACACACAGGAAGGGTAACATGGTACACTGTATAACACACAGGAAGGGTAACATGGTACACTGTATAACACACAGGAAGGGTAACATGGTACACTGTATAACACACAGGAAGGGTAACATGGTACACTGTATAACACACAGGAAGGGTAACATGGTACACTGTATAACACACAGGAAGGGTAACATGGTACACTGTATAACACACAGGAAGGGTAACATGGTACACTGTATAACACACAGGAAGGGTAACATGGTACACTGTATAACACACAGGAAGGGTAACATGGTACACTGTATAACACACAGGAAGGGTAACATGGTACACTGTATAACACACAGGAAGGGTAACATGGTACACTGTATAACACACAGGAAGGGTAACATGGTACACTGTATAACACACAGGAAGGGTAACATGGTACACTGTATAACACACAGGAAGGGTAACATGGTACACTGTATAACACACAGGAAGGGTAACATGGTACACTGTATAACACACAGGAAGGGTAACATGGTACACTGTATAACACACAGGAAGGGTAACATGGTACACTGTATAACACACAGGAAGGGTAACATGGTACACTGTATAACACACAGGAAGGGTAACATGGTACACTGTATAACACACAGGAAGGGTAACATGGTACACTGTATAACACACAGGAAGGGTAACATGGTACACTGTATAACACACAGGAAGGGTAACATGGTACACTGTATAACACACAGGAAGGGTAACATGGTACACTGTATAACACACAGGAAGGGTAACATGGTACACTGTATAACACACAGGAAGGGTAACATGGTACACTGTATAACACACAGGAAGGGTAACATGGTACACTGTATAACACACAGGAAGGGTAACATGGTACACTGTATAACACACAGGAAGGGTAACATGGTACACTGTATAACACACAGGAAGGGTAACATGGTACACTGTATAACACACAGGAAGGGTAACATGGTACACTGTATAACACACAGGAAGGGTAACATGGTACACTGTATAACACACAGGAAGGGTAACATGGTACACTGTATAACACACAGGAAGGGTAACATGGTACACTGTATAACACACAGGAAGGGTAACATGGTACACTGTATAACACACAGGAAGGGTAACATGGTACACTGTATAACACACAGGAAGGGTAACATGGTACACTGTATAACACACAGGAAGGGTAACATGGTACACTGTATAACACACAGGAAGGGTAACATGGTACACTGTATAACACACAGGAAGGGTAACATGGTACACTGTATAACACACAGGAAGGGTAACATGGTACACTGTATAACACACAGGAAGGGTAACATGGTACACTGTATAACACATAGGAAGGGTAACATGGTACACTGGATAACACATTGGAAGGGTAACATGGTACACTGTATAACACACAGGAAAGGTAACATGGTACACTATATAACACACAGGAAGGGTAACATGGTACACTGTATAACACTCATAAAGGATAACATGGTACAATGTTTAACACACAGGAAGGGTAATATGGTACACTGTATAACACATAGGAAGGGTAACATGGTACAGTGGATAACACATTGGAAGGGTAACATGGTACACGGTATAATACACAGGAAGGGTAACATGATACACTGTATAACACATAGGAAGGGTAACATGGTACGCTGTATAACACACAGGAGGGGTAACATGGTACACTGTATAACACACAGGTAGTGACAGGTATTTCTTTTACAGTGGCATTTGATAGTTTACAAGTTAAGAAATATTTGTTTGGTGAACTGACAACTTTGTTTTTATTGCAGGCGTCACAGGCGACAGAGTTGGACTGTCTCATTCCACTTCAGTATGGGACCAGTAAGCTTATCATGGTGGGGGACCCAGAGCAACTGTCCCCAACCGTCCTCTCCAGGGTATGTTTAACAGTAACAACTCTCTCCCCACCGTCCTCTCCAGGGTATGTATGACAGTAACAACTGTCCCTGACCGTCCTCTCCAGGGTATGTATAACAGTAACAAGTGTCCCCAACTGTCCTCTCCAGGGTGGGTATTACAGTTACAAGTGTCCCCAACTGTCCTCTCCAGGGTATGTATTTTCATTTCATCAAATTTTATTGACAAGATGTCGTAATCAATTGGATTGAATAACAGGCAAAGCCTATATAAATTCTCTCCGTCAAATGGCCAAAGTTGAATAAACAAGGAGACATAATATTTTAGACATGTTGCAAATGAAAAAATTAACACAAAATAATTCATATTAACACAAGGCTAAGGGGAAGTAACTCATGAAGGAAACATCTCACACACCTCATACACACTTACACACACATACAAGTACATGTACAAATACATTTATTTCAGCATATATATACACTATCATAGACAGATATTGGCAGGCTTAGACCAAAAGTCCATTTGCATATATTGCACAGGTCACTGCTACCAACAACTGTTACAATTAAAAATAATAAATTCATTTAATACAAATAGAGTGAAATTATTTACAATGTCATGATAAGTACACATAATAGACAGTAGTCATGCTCAACTAGGGTATGTATAACAGTAACAACTGTCCCCGACTATCCTCTCCAGGGTGGGTATTACAGTAACAACTGTCCCCGACTGTCCTCTCAAAGGTGGGTATAACAGTAACAACTGTCCCCGACTGTCCTCTCCAGGGTGGGTATTACAGTAACATCTGTCCCCAACTGTCCTTTCCAGGGTGGGTATTACAGTAACAGGGTTACAAGAATGTTTAGCTGGGTGCCTCCGGCATGTTATTTCAGTGACATAGCACTATAAAGTCGGCATCATATCTGTGCTATCACAAGGAGGCAAGCACACCAACATACCCTGTCTCCTGCATACACACACGCAAGCATGCATACACTACACACAAAGAACACGTCCTTAAATGACCTTAGCTGTTAATAGGACATTAAACATAATTAAACCAAACCAAATCAAACTAAACCAAACCTTTTTCTTCACCTGTCGAAAGAGGGGACATATTATGTTATCTTGTGAGCAGCCGGGCAAGTGGGTGGGTGGACATGCAATGTTTGGAGTAATTTTCAACGGATTAACTTCAAACTTCATAGGAAGGTTAATAAATATGAGAGCTCAGAGAAGATTGATAACAACCCTTGTCCGACTATAATTTACTGAGTTATGCCCCTTTAATCAATAGCTTAAACAGTGTGCACACAATGTCTCGTGTAATTTTTAAATGAATTAATTTCAACCATCGTACATTCAACGTGTGACGGTGTTTTATGTTCTGCTTCACTGTAACGTTGTGTATGTTTTGTTTTTGTTTTTAGCCTATGTGAATTAAAATGGGGATAAACCTTCTGTATTTGGAGATTTGTGTTAGTATATTGTGATCATACTATTGCAAGTATCTGTATTTACTTTGTATAATTGTGATATAAAATAATACCACATAATCTTAAAACACGGAAGGGTTATCCACTTATTGGTTTATTTCAACAGAAAGCAGAACAGAAATGTTTTGGCCAGTCTATGTTTGAGCGTATGTATGGCTACTATAAATACAAGGAACATAACCCGGTCATACTACTGGACACACAGTATCGTATGAACCCCGAGATTGCAGCCTTCCCCAGCCAGTATGTGTATGAAGGCAGGCTTCTCTCGGACAGGTGAGGCATTTCTAAACATTCACTTCAAGTTGGTAAGTATGGATTGTAAAGAGGTTCCTATAACACAACCAGTGAGGTGTTGATGTGTGAAAAGTTGGTAAGTATGGATTGTAAAGAGGTTCCCATAACACAACCAGTGAGGCGTTGATGTGTGACAAGTTGGTAAGTATGGATTGTAAAGAGGTTACTATAACACAACCAGTGAAGTGTTGATGTGTGACAAGTTGGTAAATATGGATTGCAAAGAGGTTCCCATAACACAACCAGTGAGGTGTTGATGCGTGACAAGTTGGTAAGTATGGTTTGTAATGAGGTTCCTATAACACAACCAGTGAGGTGTTGATGTGTGACAAATTGGTAAGTATGGATTTTAAAGAGGATCCTATAACACAACCAGTGAAGTGTTGATGTGTGACAAGTTGGTAAATATGGATTGTAAAGAGGTTCCCATAACACAACCAGTGAGGTGTTGATGTGTGACAAGTTGGTAAGTATGGTTTGTAAAGAGGTTCCTATAACACAACCAGTTAAGTGTTGATGTGTGACAAGTTGGTAAGTATGGATTGGTAAGAGGTTCCTATAACACAACCAGTGAAGTGTTTATTTGTGACAAGTTGGTAAGTATGGATTGTAAAGAGGTTCCCATAACACAACCAGTGAGGTGTTGATGTGAGACAAGTTGGTAAGTATGGTTTGTAAAGAGGTTCATATAACACAACCAGTGAAGTGTTTATGTGTGACAAGTTGGTAAGTATGGTTTGTAAAGAGGTTCATATAACACAACCAGTGAGGTGTTGATGTGTGACAAGTTGGTAAGTATGGATTGTAAAGAGGTTCCTATAACACAACCAGTGAAGTGTTGATGTGTGACAAGTTGGTAAGTATGGATTGTAAAGAGGTTCCTATAACACAACCAGTGAAGTGTTTATGTGTGACAAGTTGGTAAGTATGGATTGTAAAGAGGTTCCTATAACACAACCAGTGAAGTGTTGATGTGTGACAAGTTGGTAAGTATGGATTGTAAAGAGGTTCCTATAACACAACCAGTGAGGTGTTGATGTGTGACAAGTTGGTAAGTATGGATTGTAAAGAGGTTCCTATAACACAACCAGTGAAGTGTTGATGTGTGACAAGTTGGTAAGTATGGATTGTAAAGAGGTTCCTATAACACAACCAGTGAGGTGTTGATGTGTGACAAGTTGGTAAGTATGGATTGTAAAGAGGTTCCTATAACACAACCAGTGAAGTGTTGATGTGTGACAAGTTGGTAAGTATGGATTGTAAAGAGGTTCCTATAACACAACCAGTGAGGTGTTGATGTGTGACAAGTTGGTAAGTATGGATTGTAAAGAGGTTCCTATAACACAACCAGTGAAGTGTTGATGTGTGACAAGTTGGTAAGTATGGATTGTAAAGAGGTTCCTATAACACAACCAGTGAGGTGTTTATGTGTGACAAGTTGGTAAGTATGGATTGTAAAGAGGTTCCTATAACACAACCAGTGAGGTGTTTATGTGTGACAAGTTGGTAAGTATGAATTGTAAAGAGATTCCTATAACACAACCAGTGAAGTGTTGATGTGTGATAAGTTGGTAAGTATGTATTGTTAAGAGGTTCCTATAACACAACCAGTGAGGTGTTGATGTGTGACAAGTTGGTAAGTATGGATTGTAAAGAGGTTCCTATAACACAACCAGTGAAGTGTTGATGTGTGACAAGTTGGTAAGTATGGATTGTAAAGAGGTTCCTATAACACAACCAGTGAGGTGTTGATGTGTGACAAGTTGGTAAGTATGGATTGTAAAGAGGTTCCTATAACACAACCAGTGAAGTGTTGATGTGTGACAAGTTGGTAAGTATGGATTGTAAAGAGGTTCCTATAACACAACCAGTGAAGTGTTTATGTGTGACAAGTTGGTAAGTATGGATTGTAAAGAGGTTCCTATAACACAACCAGTGAGGTGTTGATGTGTGACAAGTTGGTAAGTATGTATTGTAAAGAGGTTCCTATAACACAACCAGTGAAGTGTTTATGTGTGATAAGTTGGTAAGTATGGATTGTAAAGAGGTTCCTATAACAAATGATTGGAAAAGCATATATGCACAAAGTTGTTAATATATACAAGTTGGGACAATCACATCACTGTCAATTGTTATGATTGTACAAAATGATGATCAAAACTGATGAACGTGACAGGGTTCATCAAAGTGTCACATATAGACATTCCTTGTTTGTGCTATATGTACCTTTATAGAATCAGGGGGTCATGTCAGTAATGATTTTTCGTTTCCTGTATCTTTCTTGTCTTCTTTATTACCTATCTACTTCCTCTTTCTGGTGGTGTCTACCAATGTCTCATACGACCCTGACTGTTGTGTCTACCAATGTCTCATACGACCCTGACTGTTGTGTCTACCATTGTCTCATACGACCCTGACTGTGGTGTCTACCAATGTCTCATACGACCCTGACTGTTGTGTCTACCGATGTCTCATACGACCCTGACTGTTGTGTCTACCAATGTCTCATACGACCCTGACTGTTGTGTCTACCAATGTATCATACGACCCTGACTGTTGTGAGGAGGTTAAGCCCCAAACAAACAAATGTCAATAATGAGGTTGGTAATACTAACACAGTATATGTGTGGTAATGTACAGCTGATACTGACACTGTAGGTTTGGTAATGTACAGCTGATATATACACTGTATATGTGTGGTAATATACTGATGATATTTACACTATATATGTGTGGTAATGTACAGCTGATACTTACACTTTAGGTGTGTGGTAATGTACAGCTGATACTTACACTGTAGGTGTGTGGTAATGTACAGCTGATACTTACACTAGGTAGCTGATATTTATACTGTAGGTGTGTGGTAATGTACAGCTGATACTTACACTATATATGTGTGGTAATGTACAGGTGATACTTACACTTTAGGTGTGTGGTAATGTACAGGTGATATTTACACTAGGTAGCTGATATTTATACTGTAGGTGTGCGGTAATGTTCAGCTGATACTTACACTGTAGGTTTGGTAATGTACAGCTGATATTTACACTGTAGGTTTGGTAATGTACAGCTGATACTTACACTGTAGGTGTGTGGTAATGCACAGCTGATACTTACACTTTAAGTGTGTGGTAATGTACAGCTGATACTTATGCTGTAGGGGTGTGGTAATGTACAGCTGATATTTACACTGTAGGTGTGTGGTAATGTACAGCTGCTATTTACACCGTAGGGGTGTGGTAATGTACAGTTGATATTTACAATGTAGGGGTGTGGTAATGTACAGCTGATTTTTACACTGTATATGAGTGGTAATGTACAGCTGATATTTACAATGTAGGGGTGTGGTAATGTACAGCTGATATTTACACTGTATATGTGTGGTAATGTACAGCTGATATTTACACTGTATGTGTGTGGTAATGGACAGCTGATATTTACACTGTAGATGTGTGGTATTGTACAGCTGATATTTATACTGTAGGGGTGTGGGAATGTACAGCTGATACTTACACTAGGTAGCTGATATTTATACTGTAGGTGTGTGGCAATGTACAGCTGATATTAACAATGTAGGTGTGTGGTAATGCACAGCTGATACTTACACTGTATGTGTGTGGTAATGTTCAGCTGATATTTACAATTTAGGGGTGTTGTAAAGTCAGCTGATACTAACACTGTATATGTGTGGTAATGTACAGCTGATACTTACACTGTAGGTTTGGTAATGTACAGCTGATATTTATACTGTAGGTGTGTGGTAATGTACAGCTGATATTTACACTTTAAGTGTGTGGGAATGTACAGCTGATATTTATACTGTAGGTGTGTTGTAATGTACAGCTGATACTTATCTTGTAGGTGTGTGGTAATGTGTAGCTGATATTTACACTGTAGGGGGGTGGTAATGTACAGTTGATATTTACACTGTAGGTGATACTTACACTGTAGGTGTGTGGTAATGCACAGCTGATATTTACACTGTAGGTGTGGTAATGTACAGCTGATTTTTACACTGTATATGAGTGGTAATGTACAGCTGATCTTTACACTGTAGGGGTGTGGAAATGTACAGTTGATATTTTCCCTGTAGGTGTGTGGTAATGTACAGCTGATATTTACACTTAAGGTGTGTGGTAATGTACAGCTGATATTTACACTGTAGGGGTGTGGTAATGTACAGTTGATATTTTCACTGTAGGTGTGTGGTAATGTACAGCTGATTTTTACACTGTATATGAGTGGTAATGTACAGCTAATATTTACAATGTAGGTGTGTGGTAATGTACAGCTGATATTTACACTGTATGTGTGTGGTAATGTACAGCTGATATTTACACTGTAGGTGTGTGGTAATGTACAGCTGATACCTACACTGTAGGTGTGTGGTAATGTACAGCTGATATTAACAATGTAGGTGTGTGGCAATGTACAGCAGATATTTACACTGTAGGTGTGTGGAAATGTACAGCTGATACGTACACTGTAGGTTTGGTAATGTACAGCTGATATTTACAATGTAGGGGTGTTGTAAAGACAGCTGATACTAACACTGTATATGTGTGGTAATGTACAGCTGATACTTACACTGTATATGTGTGGTAATGTACAGCTGATATTTACAATGTAGGGGTGTGGTAATTTACAGCTGATATTTACACTTTAGGTGTGTGGTAATGTACAGCTGATATTTACACTGTAGGTGTGTGGTAATGTACAGCTGATACTTACACTGTAGGTGTGTGGTAATGTACAGCTGATATTTACACTTTTGGTGTGTGGTAATGTACAGCTGATATTTACACTGTGGGTGTGTGGTAATGTACAGCTGATATTTACACTGTAGGTGTGTGGTATGTACAGCTGATACTTACACTGTAGGTGTGTGATAATGTACAGCTGATATTTACACTTTTGGTTTGTGGTAATGTACAGCTGATATTTACAATGTAGGGGTGTGGTAATGTACTGCTGATATTTACACTGTAGGTGTGGGGTAATGTACAGCTGATACTTACACTGTATGTTTGGTAATGTACAGATGATATTTACACTGTAGGTGTGTGGGTATGTACAGCTGATATTTACACTGTAGGCGAATGGTAATGTACAGCTGATATTTACAATGTAGGTGTGTGGTAATGTACTGCTGATATTTACACTTTAGGTGTCTGGTAATGTACAGCTGATATTTACAATGTAGGTGTGTGGTAATGTACAGCTGATATTTACACTGTAGGTGTATGGTAATGTACAGCTGATATTTACTCTAGGTTGCTGATATTTACACTGTAGGTGTGTGGTTATGTACAGCTGATATTTACACTGTAGGTGTGTGGTTATGTACAGCTGATATTTACACTTAAGGTGTGTGGTAATGTACAGCTGATATTTACACTGTAGGTGTGTGGAGGAGCGAGGCCACAACTTTCCATTGAAGCCCTACCTGGTGTTTAACATCGACGAAGGTCAAGAACAGAGCTCACAGGCAGGGTAAGAAAAGTCAATGTAAAATGAATGCATAAAGTGGGAGTGTTTTAAAACATCTGCAGCATCCTAGATTTCTTCAGTCTAAGGGATCTGTGAGGAAATTGTTTCCATGTAGCCTATGAGAGTTTTGAAGAAAGTCTCAAACTAAAAGAGTTGTGTGGCAAATCTTTAACACATCTTAAGGGAGGCAAATCTTCAGGTGTCTCTGATAAAGGTCTACGGCAGTAACTTAAGAAAAAAACCAAATACATCATGGATGATATGGGGAAATATTGGGAAAAGGAGGTTATAAAGTAACAGTACTTCACACAATCCAAGATGGCGTCCATATTTAACTGAATATACACATTGTTTGAGCACTGTCAAATGCAATCATATGTGAGTAAATTCAATCATAATATAAAGCTCTATCAAGTGTTTGGTTTTCAAGTCTTGCACAGTTTCTGCAGATTAATCACTTATTGACCATGCTAAGGGGACCGGACATAATTGCTTTGTTAGGGTCGAGTGAACACACATGCCAGACTCCTGTTAACTTGTCCTCTGGTCCCCCTCCCCCACTAATTACAGGCCCCCTACGGCATACACCACCCTGCTACAAACCAGTGTTGGACACTGCTGGACTAGGGTGCCTTGTCATTTAATCAGTGTCTAATTCTTGTGTTAAAGACTCCCTTTAGTACAAGTAACCAGGCGATACGGGCCATGCTGTTAAGCTGATAGGGTAGGGAGGATTTCTAACTGAAGATGAAACGACTCTGTATCAGCTGATTCACCTGGGGAGAACCCTGATGGATGCGGCTAAACCATGTGACACTAATACATCTATAGACCAATATAATCAAGTACAAAACGTCCGTAAAAAATATTGAGTTTGATCTCAGGCCGAGATATGATTGTGTTATAGGTCCATAAAGAATGAGGCTGAGGCTCACTTTGTGGCAATGCTCTGCCACAAAATCATACGCCACACAGACATCCCACAGACAGACATTGGAATCATTGCCCCGTACCAGAGCCAGAAGTCTTTGATTGTTGATTACTTAAGACAATGGTGAGTACCACTCTTCTACTATATGTTAGTGAGCCTGTATATGCTTTGTGATTAAATCAGTAAATAATGAGGGGATGTTAACCATATAAAATGTAGTGAGTATCAGATTTGATGTTATAGAAACAATAATTAATGTACAAACTTTGTCCTTCAGGAAAATGGCAAGCATTGAGGTGGGGACTGTAGATGGATTCCAGGGCAGAGAAAAAGAGGTTATCATCATGTCCTGTGTCAGGGCCAGCAGTTCTGGAGGCATCGGGTATGTATCAAGGTCAAGGGTCATCATCATATGTCCTGTGTCAGGGCCAGCATTTCTGGAGGCATCGGGTATGTATCAAGGTCAAGGGTTATCATCATATGTCCTGTGTCAGGTCCAGCAGTTCTGGAGGCATTGGGTATGTATCAATGTCAAGGGTCATCATCATGTCATGTGTCAGGGCCAGCAGCTCTGGAGGCATTGGGTATGTATCAAGGTCAAGGGTCATCATCATGTCCTATGTCAGGGCCAGCAGTTCTGGAGGCATTGGGTATGTCTCAAGGTCAAGGGTCATCATCATGTCCTGTGTCAGGGCCAGCAGTTCTGGAGGCATTGGGTATGTATCAAGGTCAAGGGTCATCATCATGTCATGTGTCAGGGCCAGCAGGTCTGGAGGCATTGGGTATGTATCAAGGTCAAGGGTCATCATCATGTCATGTGTCAGGGCCAGCAGTTCTGGAGGCATTGGGTATGTATCAAGGTCAAGGGTCATCATCATGTCATGTGTCAGGGCCAGCAGGTCTGGAGGCATTGGGTATGTATCAAGGTCAAGGGTCATCATCATATGTCCTGTGTCAGAAAGATCTATAGACCTATATAAAGATAAAACTCACCATTATGCCATGTCAGGGACAGTAATTCTACAATATACCTGCAACACAAGGTGTTATTATTTGTATGAATGTTACCTCTCTATTTCTAATTGACCTCACCTCTGACCTTTTTCTTGCAGATTTGTTGGCAATAGGAAGAGGATGAATGTAGCTTTGACCAGGGCGAGGTCAGCAATGTATGTGGTGGGAAACCTCAGCTCTCTAGAGGTAAGCTTACTGAACAGAATTAGAGAGTTCCAGTTGTATTTATAAAGCATAACATACATAAGAATGATATAAGGCGTAAGTATTTATAGAAAATGAAAAATCTCATCCTCAATTACAGAGGCCTGGAGGAGACTGGAGGATCCTGATAGACGATGCAAGGAACCGCAGTGTTGTTCTCGAATGTGGTGGTCAGACCAACTTCTCTACTGTTATACAGGCCTGTTTTAAACGGATGCCAAGCTGACATGTTGAGGTATACTGGGACAATCCACCAAGCTGACATGTTAAGGTATACTGGGACAATCCACCAAGCTGACATGTTGTGGTATACTGGGACAATCCACCAAGCTGACATGTTGATGTATACTGGGACAATCCACCAAGCTGACATGTTGAGGTATACAGGGACAATCCACCAAGCTGACATGTTGATGTGTACTGGGACAATCCACCAAGTTGACATGTGGAGGTAAACTGGGACAATCCACCAAGCTGCCATGTTGAGGTAAACTGGGACAATCCACCAAGCTGCCATGTTGAGGTAAACTGGGACAATCCACAAAGCTGACATGTTGATGTATACTGGGACAATCCACCAAGGTGGCATGTTGAGGTAAACTGGGACAATCCACCAAGCTGACATGTTGATGTTTACTGGGACAATCCACCAAGTTGACATGTTGAGGTAAACTGGGACAATCCACCAAGCTGACATGTTAAGGTATACTGGGACAATCCACCAAGCTGACATGTTGAGGTATACTGGGACAATCCACCAAGCTGACATGTTGATGTTTACTGGGACAATCCACCAAGTTGACATGTGGAGGTAAACTGGGACAATCCACCAAGCTGACATGTTGATGTAAACTGGGACAATCCACCAAGCTGGCATGTTGAGGCAAACTGGGACAATCCACCAAGCTGACATGTTGATGTGCATACTGGGACAATCCACCAAGCTGACATGTTGAGGTATACTGGGACAACCCACCAAGCTGACATGTTGATGTATACTGGGACAATCCACCAAGCTGCCTTGGAGATTTGAAAACAATCCGCTTACCTATAATGTGGAGGTCTATCAGGAGACAACTTGACATACAAACAACTGTAACAATCAACAATCCATGTACTTATATGGAAGTATACAGGGAACTCCACAAACCTGGCTTTGGAGATCTGTAACGATCTGTTAACATTTGGAAGTCTACTGGAATAATCCACCAAGCTGACATGTTGATGTATACTGGGACAATCCACCAAGCTGACATGTTGATGTATACTGGGACAATCCACAAACCTGACATGTGGGGGTGTACTAGGACTGTATTACTTACATTGTACCATATTCTCTAAGTCTACACTGTATTACTTCCATTGTACCATATTCTCTAAGTCTACACTATATTACTTACATTGTACCATATTCTCTAAGTCTACACTATATTACTTACATTGTACCATATTCTCCAAGTCTACACTGTATTCCTTACATTGTACCATATTCTCTAAGTCTACGCTGTATTCCTTACATTGTACCATATTCTCCAAGTCTACACTGTATTCCTTACATTGTACCATATTCTCCAAGTCTACACTGTATTCCTTACATTGTACCATATTCTCCAAGTCTACACTGTATTCCTTACATTGTACCATATTCTCCAAGTCTACACTGTATTCCTTACATTGTACCATATTCTCCAAGTCTACACTGTATTCCTTACATTGTACCATATTCTCCAAGTCTACACTGTATTAATTACATTGTACCATATTCTCTAAGTCGACACTGTATTACTTACACTGTATTACTTACATTGTACCATATTCTCTAAGTCTATACTGTATTACTTCCATTGTACCATATTCTCTAAGTCTACACTGTATTACTTACATTGTACCATATTCTCTAAGTCTTCACTGTATTACTTACATTGTACCATATTCTCTAAGTCTACACTGTACTGTATTACCACATTCTGTTACTTTTATTATTATTGTATGTTAAATTTTGGGAGAAATGCAATCAATCAGTGTTAGGTGATATCTCAATGTTCACTGATAGGGTGTAAAGGCCTTGTGCTGAACCTTGAAAAAGGTGGAGATTGTGTGCTTTAATGAACAGGACTACTTGCTTATTTACCTTTACATATTGTAAGTACAATACAATGTATTTACCTGTACACATTGTCAGTACAGTACAATGTATTTACCTATACACATTGTCAGTACAGTACAATGTATTTACCTGTACACACTGTCAGTACAGTACAATGTATTTACCAAAACACATTGTCAGTACAGTACAATGTATTTACCTGTACACACTGTCAGTACAATACAATGTATTTACCTGTAAACATTGTCAGTACAATACAATGTATTTACCTGTACATACTGTCAGTACAGTACAATGTATTTACCTGTACACATTTTCAGTACAATACAATGTATTTACCTGTACACACTGTCAGTACAGTACAATGGATATACCTATACATATGGTAAGTACAGTACAATGTATATCCCTGTACACATTGTCAGTACAGTACATTGTATTTACCTGTACACACTGTCAGTACAGTACAATGGATATACCTATACATATGGTAAGTACAGTACAATGTATATCCCTGTACACATTGTCAGTACAGTACATTGTATTTACCTGTACACACTGTCAGTACAGTACCATGTATTTACCTGTACACACTGTCAGTACAGTACAATGGATATACCTATACATATGGTAAGTACAGTACAATGTATATACCTGTACACATTGTCAGTACAGTACAATGTATTCACCTATACACATGGTAAGTACAGTACAATGTATTTACCTGTACACATTTTCAGTACAATACAATGTATTTACCTGTAAACATTGTCAGTACAATACAATGTATTTACCTATACACATGGTAAGTACAGTACCATGTATTTACCTGTACACACTGTCAGTACAGTACAATGTATAAACCTATACATATGGTAAGTACAGTACAACGTATTTACCTGTACACATTGTTAGTACAGCACAATGTATTTATCTGTACACATTGTCAGTACAGTACAATGTATTTCCCTGTACACATTGTCAGTACAATACAATGTATTTACCTGTAAACATTGTCAGTACAATACAATGGATTTACCTGTACATACTGTCAGTACAGCACAATGTATTTACTTGTACACATTTTCAGTACAATACAATGTATTTACCTGTACACACTTTCAGTACAGTACAATGTATTTACCTGTACCCACTGTCAGTACAATACAATGTATTTACCTGTAAACATTGTCAGTACAATACAATGTATTTTCCTGTACACATTGTCAGTACAATACAATGAATTTACCTGTACATACTGTCAGTACAGTACCATGTATTTACCTGTACACATTGGTAGTACAGTACAATGTATTTATCTGTACACATTGTCAGTACAGTACAATGTATTCACCTATACACATGGTAAGTACAGTACAATGTATTTACCTGTACCCACTGTCAGTACAATACAATGTATTTACCTATACACATGGTAAGTACAGTACAATGTATTTACCTATACACATGGTAAGTACAGTACAAAGTATTTACTTATAAACAATTTACGATATGTACTGTACTAGATATTTCAGGGGATTCTGTCGTCTGTAACCATCCATCTAGTAAGGTGAAGGTCATTGAATGTGACCTTGATTATTTTACCCAGTATGAAATCAGCTGTGATATTTGTGTATGAATAAACTTTTGATTTTTAATATAATTGTGGTTTGATGATGTACAAGTTCTGTGGACAGAACCTGAGTATGGTAAGGTTGACCTGATACTTGTAAGTTTTGTGTATACTAGGTTGTGATGATATAAGGATCAATGTTCCAAATAAGTGTTGGTTGTGTTGAGAATTTTTATTTTCAGTCAATCATTATCATCTCATCTGTACAGTGTTAAGATCCCTAACCCTTAACCTTGTATGGGTGATTGGTGGGCATGAAGAGATTAACACTCACACTACAAGGATTAGCTCATTGGCATGGCTCCTGCAGACTGTGCCAAATATATGATAGTTTGTAATTGGGCATTTAAGTATTTGAAACTGTAAGTTTGTAATTGGGCATTTAAGTATTTGAAACTGTACTTATCTTGAAGAGTTGATCATTAAGTATGTCTCCCCTTCGAATGAAGGGAGACATATTGTATTAGTACTGGTTCTTCTTCTTCTTCTTATGGTTCTTCTAATCGCAACTTGTCCGGGCCATAACTTTTAAACCATTAAAGATATCTTAATGAAATTTGAGTTATGCATGCATCACCCATAGAAGGTGTGCAGTGCACAGGAATTAGGTCACCGTGACCTTCACCTCAAGGTCAAAGGTCAAAGGTCAAATAAGTGCAACATTTTCAGTAAATTCTTGTCTGGCCCATAAATTTTAAACCGTGAAAGATATCTTTTTCAAACTTAAAGTATACCTGCATCACCCACAGAAGGTGTGCAGTGCACTGGAATTAGGTCTTGTTCTCCCCTATATACAGAGTTATGGCCCTTTGTTTGTTTTTTGATACCAAAGTTTGTCCGAAGCATAAGTTCCATGTTCTGTCACCTACATTGATTAAACTTACCTTATTTATGTATCTTCTGAAGGCGGAATCTCTCGCAATAAAATCAGGTTTTGTGACCCATTATATAATGGGCCTTTGTTTATTTTTTATATCGAAGTTTGTCCACGGCACAACTTCTAAACTGTTAAAGATATCTTAAACAAAATTTAGGTATACCTGCATCACCCACTGAAGCCGTGCAGTGCCCCCCTATATACAGAGTTATGGCCCTTATACCGAAGTTTGTCTGAAGCATAAGTTCCATGTTATTTCACCTACGTTGACCAAACTTACCATATCTATGTATCTAGGGAAGGCGGAATCTCTCGCACTAAAATCAGGTCTTGTGCCCCTCTATATATAGAGTTATGGCCCTTTGTTTATTTTTTATATCTTAGTTTGTCCACAGCATAACTTCCATTTTATTTCACCTACGTTGACCAAACTTGCTATAGTTATGTATCTTGTGAAGTAGGAGTGTCGCATTCTAAATTCGGGTCTCGTGCCCCACTATATAAAGAGATATATATGGCCCTTTGTTAATTTTTTATACCAAAGTTTGTCTATTGGCTACAAAAACAAGTTTCTAATTACTAAAAGGCATCTTTGGGACAAGGGAATCAAATGTAGTATAAAGGAAAGGATTGTCCCCTGGGATGGGAAGAGAAATGTTGTATAAAGGAAAGGTTTTTAATAAAAATGTCCAAATGCAATTGGTATCAGCTGCAGTGGCTGTGAACTAAATTATCCAAGTTAGAGGGGGTATACTGGAATGTCCTTCTGTAGACAGAGGGGGTATACTGGAATGTCCGTCTGTAGACAGAGTGGGTATACTGGAATGTCCGTCTGTAGACAGAGGGGGTATACTGGAATGTCAGTATGTAGACAGACGGGGTATACTGGAATGTCCGTCTATAGACAGGGGGTATACTGGAATGTCAGTCTATAGACAGAGTGGGTATACTGTAATGTCCTTCTGTAGACAGAGGGGGTATACTGGAATGTCCATCTGTGACAGAGGGGGTTTACTGGAATGTCCGTCTGTAGACAGAGGGGGTATACTGGAATGTCCGATGTCAGTCTGTAGACAGAGGGGGTATAATGGAATGTCCGTCTGTAGACAGAGGGGGTATACTGGAATGTCCGTCTGTAGACAATGTTGTTCACACAACTCCCCTTTTAATTTTCAGCAAAGTTTTATGAAACTTCACTGGATAGAAAGACAAGTATGTCATGTCAAAATTTGAAGTCCACATTTGTGTTCACACATGTACATTAAGTCAGTGTTGTCCAGCTGTGGTGACTGTGGGACATTGGACTACAGTGGGTTACAGCTAGTTTGTGAAGATGGTTCTGTGAGCTGTACAGCATGTCTGTACAGTGAAATTCGCCGAAATCCACTTTGTTAGATCCAGAGTTGTTTCCTCTGGGTGATAGTTAGAATTGTACTTTTCATGTCTTAAGTGTCAAGACCACTTAATAATAAGAATTTTTTAATACTAAAATTTGTGTTCTGTTCTATGTGAATTATTATCGTCAGAGATAAGTCACTATGTGTGAAACCTGAAGGACTGCACTGTATCTGTTCCATCAACTTGACTTCAGCTGATGAGTTCTTCACACTTTTTAGCTCACTTAGTCCGAAGGACCATAGTGAGCTTATGCCGTGGCGCAGTGTCCGCCTTCCGTTGTCAACTTTTTCTTTAAAACCTATCTCCTCTTAAACGCCAAAGAGAATTTCAACCAAATTTAGTCTGAAGCATCACTAGGGGGAAGGCAATCATTTCTTAAATAAGTGAGGTTGGTTTGACCCCTGAGGCCAGGGGGGCGGGGCCCTGAAGGGGAACTTAACTAAATTTGCTTTAAAACACATCTCCTCCTAAACGCCAAAGAAGATATCAATCAAATTTGCTCTGAAACTTCATTGGGGGAGGGCAATCATTGCCTAAATAAATGAGACTGGTTCGACACCTGGGGCTAGGAAGACCGGGCCCCAAACAGGAAAATTATCTAATATTTTGCTTTAAGACGCTAATACCCCCTAATTGCCTGAGTGGATTGTACAAAATATGGTCAACAACCTTATTGAGGATAAACAAGCATTTCTTAATTGAATGAGGTTGATTTGACCCCTGCAGTCCTAAGAAATGGTACAGCTAGATTATGATATTCTATGGTGTAGTTTTCATAAATTGTTAAAAATTGGTTTCTAGGTTTATAAAAGCTTATAGTTGAATGAAAATTTAAGTATTGTCTAATTACACCCTGTAATATGACATATTACTTATTTCAAAATCTGTTATCATGGCAACTCAATAGAGGCCCTGATTAGTTGAGGGTCAGTCAGATAGTGTGGTCCCAGTTGGGTTAGAACATAGATCTTGTCTGGTTTTGAGGAAATTTCATATAAAGATGTACTAATGCATTCAGTTGTAATGACTTAAATATAAAACCAGGTGAGCGATACAGGTCCAATGGACCTCTTGTTTATGTCCTGCAATAACTTTGTGCTGTGCCTATAGTGTACCCTTGTCCATACGTACGTCAAGCTGGTTAGGTTTTTGAATGAATGCGAGTTATGGACCAAGTACTGCAGCTAGGGTCGGGCAGCTCCACATATATGCATGGCTTAAACATGTTGCACTACATTTTTTTTTTACCTTGAACTTTGACCTTAACCTCTGTGAAGTTTGTAGCTCAATTGGCTTGAAGGTAAGTTTTGTTGCTCGGCTACGGGACATTTCGCCTATCGATAGAGGTTAAACACACTGTATCAAAAAAACTATTGGTTGGGTGTAGATCTAACTCCTGTTTAGATCAGTAGATCCCAATGTAAATAGGATAGGATAATATGACCTGAGCAGCTTATTTAAGTGCAGTGTAAGTAATTTTCACCTTGGAGAGGCAGTCATTAACAGTTCTACAGAGGGTAGGCAGTCATTAACAGTTCTACAGAGGTTAGGCAGTCATTAACAGTTCTACAGCGGGTAGGCAGTCATTAACAGTTCTACAGCGGGTAGGCAGTCATTAACAGTTCTACAGCGGGTAGGCAGTCATTAACAGTTCTACAGCGGGTAGGCAGTCATTAACAGTTCTACGGAGGGTAGGCAGTCATTAACAGTTGTACAGAGGGTAGGCAGTCATTAACAGTTGTACAGAGGGTAGGCAAACGTTAACAGTTCTACAGAGGGTAGGCAAACAGTAACAGTTCTACAGAGGGTAGGCAGAAATTAAAAGTTCTACAGAGGGTAGGCAGTCATTAACAGTTCTCCAGAGGGTAGGCAGTCATTAACAGTTCTCCAGAGGGTAGGCAGTCATTAACAGTTCAACAGAGGGTAGGCAAACATTAACAGTTCTACAGAGGGTAGGCAGACGTTAACAGTTCTACAGAGGGTAGGCAATCATTAACAGTTCTACAGAGGGTAGACAGTCATTAACAGTTCTACAGAGGGTTGGCAGTCATTAACAGTTCTACAGAGCGTAGGCAGTCATTAACAGTTCTACAGCGGGTAGGCAGTCATTAACAGTTCTACACAGGGAAGGCAGTCATTAACAGTTCTACAGAGGGAAGGCAGACATTAACAGTTCTACAGAGGGAAGGCAGTCATTAACAGTTATACAGAGGGTAGGCAGACATTAACAGGTCTACAGAGGGTAGGCAGTCATTAACAGTTCTCCAGAGGGTAGGCAGTCATTAACAGTTCTTCAGAGGGTAAGCAGTCATTAACAGTTGTACAGAGGGTAGGCAGACATGAACAGTTCTACAGAGGGTAGGCGGACATTAACATTTCTACAGAGGGTAGGCAGTCATTACCAGTTCTACAGAGGGTAGGCAGTCATGAACAGTTCTACAGAGGGTAGGCGGACATTAACATTTCTACAGAGGGTAGGCAGTCATTACCAGTTCTACAGAGGGTAGGCAGTCATTAACAGGTCTACAGAGGGTAGGCAGTCATTAACAGTTCTCCAGAGGGTAGGCAGTCATTAACAGTTCTCCAGAGGGTAGGCAGTCATTAACAGTTCTACGGAGGGTAGGCAGTCATTAACAGTTGTACATAGGGTAGGCAGACATTAACAGTTCTAGAGAGGGTAGGCAGACATTAACAGTTCTAGAGAGGGTAGGCAGACATTAACAGTTTTACAGAGGGTATGCAGTCATTAACAGTTCTTCAGAGGGTAAGCAGTCATTAACAGTTGTACAGAGGGTAGGCAGTCATTAACAGTTCTCCAGAGGGTAGGCAGTCATTAACAGTTCTCCAGAGGGTAGGCAGTCATTAACAGTTCTACGGAGGGTAGGCAGTCATTAACAGTTGTACAGAGGGTAGGCAGACATTAACAGTTTTACAGAGGGTATGCAGTCATTAACAGTTCTTCAGAGGGTAAGCAGTCATTAACAGTTGTACAGAGGGTAGGCAGACATGAACAGTTCTACAGAGGGTAGGCAGACGTTAACAGTTCTACAGAGGGTAGGCGGACATTAACATTTCTACAGAGGGTAGGCAGTCATTAACAGTTCTACAGAGGGTAGGCAAACATAGGCTCACTGGAGTAAACATTATTGTTAAATCTAGGTTTTCCCTGACATTTGGGAAATGAAAGCTTATATGGACACAAATACAGCTAATCTGGTCAACTTATTTTATCAAATATTTGATGACTGGTTTAAAATTGATTAGAAGAATGAAAGCATTATGGAATGATAAAGACAATTACTCAAATGAATGAGGAAATAAATCTGTGGAAAAACGTTGATTATCAAGAACATTTAAAGAACATGTTTGAACATATTTAGTTGTTAAAATGAAGAAAAAGTTTTGAAAATTTTCAAGTACCGTTATTACCATTTTGATAATTCATTATTATTACGTCGGTGCAAAGCCATCACTTTGGAGAATGAAACGAAATCAAGTAATTTGTACAAAAAATATATTTATTGAAATGTGAGTGATCAAATGTTTCATCAATAAATACTTCTGACTCTTGTAACTCAAATATAACCATTCATTTAGTACAGTGTAAAACCAACACATTCTTCATCAAGATGGAGTATTTGTCATTGAATATTAGCATTAACTTAAAACACCAACAGTAATCCAATGATTCTGTATGGTACAGGTAAATCTTGTAAGTTGTGGTACCACACTAAAACTGTAACACCACTATGACACAATGACCGCACCGTTACAGCTGTTAACTACTTCTAACAATCCATTATACACCGGCTGGTACAGCCTGATTCCATGTGTGTCGTTATACAAGGCTCTGGAATGCACAGTAATAGGTTTTGTAGGGTCAATGGATTACAGTTTTGGAATATTCTTCACCAACTGATAACACAAGAATAGTACTCTACATTTGTCAAAACCAAAAAAACATAGAAATTATTATTGAAGCCTATAGACTGATTCCACTCGAGGTGGGGTATCTTGATATCTGCACAGAAGCACTATAATCCCCACCATTACTCAACAGCCACGGAAATGTTGGAAAAAATACCACTGAAGTATGGCTATTTTCTTTTATGCAATTTGCCAGCTAGCTCTTTCAAAATACTTGTCAGACTAAAGACATCCGGGTACTAAAAATGTGTGATTTTAAGAAAACAAAAACAGCATGAATAACAACATGGTAATTTGTAAACCTTGTTATTAGATGAACTAAACCTGAACGTTTTTATGAGGAACACTTGAATTTGTCCTGGAGAGGATGCTTGTTTCTTTATTTAGTCATCTCTGGAATGAATAAACGTGAAATATTTTAATTTGCAAACAACTCTCCCTTTGAGTAAACAAGNAAAAAAAAAAAAAAAAAAAAAAAAAAAAAAAAAAAAAAAACATGTCCTTAAACGACCTTGGCTGTTAATATGGTGTGGAACAAAATTTAAAAAAAACTGATCGCAAAACTATAATGATCAAAAGTAAGAGGACACGAGTGTCGCAAAACTATAATGATCAAAAGTACACGAGTGGAGCAAAACTATAATGATCAAAAGTAAGAGAACATGAGTGGAAATAATGAACAGCACCAGGGAATGTGTAGTGGGTTCTGGACGTGTTCAAATGGTCCAGACGGCTAGCCCAACCATTAGCAATAAACAGTATACAGAGATGAAATAAGGAATGTCTCTGACATAAACGGTTTACAAAGATGAAATTATAAATGGCTCGGACCACTTTCTCGTTTGAATTAAATTAGAAATGTCCACATTCCTTCATTTAGTGTACTGTTCTGTTAAATTAGAAACAAAGTGACAATCTACCAGCAAATGAAAGTGCAA
Organism: Mizuhopecten yessoensis; assembly: GCF_002113885.1. NCBI lineage: Eukaryota > Metazoa > Mollusca > Bivalvia > Pectinida > Pectinidae > Mizuhopecten > Mizuhopecten yessoensis. Next base: position 392,111 of record NW_018403788.1, on the reverse strand, counting down.
CACTACAAGGGAGTTACTTGGATCTTCAACCTAACTCCTACAGGTGAAAATAGGCTAACCTGAATCCCCTACATGGGAGAATGAACTTGTCTAATGTAACAAAACAGTCTCTAGCTAGTACAATAATTACAAACATAAAAGTATGATGTATACAACAGTACACTTCTGTCGTTGTGTAACAAGGCAGATAATCATATAATATTTAACATTGACATAAAAAACAATTGCATGCAATTAATTTCTTTAAAATCTATTAAACAATTAATAGCAAAATACATGTCAACAATTTAAAAAAAAAATCAAAAAATCTTACTACCAGCAAAACAGTAAGTTGGCTGGTCACTACCAACAAAACAGTATGTTGGCTGGTCACTACCAACAAAACAGTATGCTGGCTGGTCTGTTTATGTTGGTCTTGGCTTCTAAACTTCATTAACAAACATTCATGGTAACCATAGTGATATTTCTTATCTATGTAAATATTAAGATCGATGTCCAGTCCTACTCGGGATATAAAGTGTACAAATGGTCCTCATCAATTCCATCTCACAACAACACTATATATACATCTCCATAACAACAACTACAATGATATGATACGTTTCCATGACAACACAAATATTTCTGACAAAGTGTACTTCTTAATCACAATATTAGAACAACTTCATTCCAAAAAAAATATTACTATATCTCCATGACAACAGATACAGGTAATGTCAGCAACTTCACACAAACGTTTTTAAAAATATGCCCGTTTAGTCTGTTACTTCAGTAAGACGACACTAAGTGTTCCTACATGGCAATAATCTGTCTGAGCTGTACACAGCACTGTAGGTGTTCCACAAGGCATAGTGGGGGGAAGACACTGTTTTAACGTCCCACACTGGGTATGTACACCATTTCCTGAACTAAGACTGACTGGCTATACTAGTTTAAGTCACAAATCAATAGTAATGTAGAAACACTGCAGAAACCAAAATACCCTAATTTCTTGATAAGAAGCTGTAGCTTATTTTTTTTCTGTATGAATCCCAGCCTTTTGTCCATAGCTAGCTCCATGGAGGTGTTGCTTTCAAATTAGTTAACTGGTGTAATATAGGCCCTATATTTAAACAATGTTTTTGCTCTTTTTTTTATTCGATAGTGACATTGGTATTTTTTGTTTTTGATATCTATATCATATCTAACACATTTCATTTACTCAAAATAGTCATCAACTGCTTTCTGAGCGAAATCTGTTTTTTTAAGTTCCTGTATCAGGCTATACATTGAGATTTTAGGGTATCTGGACTTACAAAGTTTCACTATACTAAATCACTGAGAGTTTCTGCATAATAAAATCACCTACATATGGGGTTTTTTTCCAAAATAATTTTTATATAACTTTATCAATCCAAACAGGCAATAGAGATCAATGTAGAATCAACCACTTGGTACAACTACAAGACAATGGTAACCATTGATCTCCACAAAACATCAGTCTCCAACCACAACATCAGTCCATCCACAACATCAGTCTCCATCCACAACATCAGTCTCCACCCACAACATCAGTCTCCAACCACAACATCAGTCTCCATCCACAACATCAGTCTCCCCCCACAACATCAGTCTCCAACCACATCATCAGTCTCCACCCACAACATCAGTCTCCAACCACAACAACATCAGCCTCCAACCACAACATCAGTCTCCAACCACAACATCAGTATCCAACCACAACATCAGTCTCCAACCACCACATCAGTCTCCAACCACAACATCAGTCTCCCCCCACCACATCAGTCTCCAACCGCCACGTCAGTCTCCAACCACAACATCAGTCTCCACCCACAACATCAGTCCCCACCCACAACATCAGTCTCCAACCACAACAACATCAGCCTCCAACCACAACATCAGTCTCCATCCACAACATCAGCCTCCATCCACAACATCAGTCTCCACCCACAACATCAGTCTCCAACCACAACAACATCAGTCTCCAACCACAACATCAGTCTCCATCCACAACATCAGTCTCCAACCACAACATCAGTCTCCAACCACAACATCAGTCTCCACCCACCACATCAGTCTCCAACCGCCACGTCAGTCTCCAACCACAACATCAGTCTCCACCCACAACATCAGTCTCCAACCACAACATCAGTCTCCACCCACAACATCAGTCCCCATCCACAACATCAGTCTCCACCCACAACATCAGTCCCCATCCACAACATCAGTCTCCAACCACAACATCAGTCTCCCCCCACAACATCAGTCTCCACCCACAACATCAGTCTCCACCCACAAAATCAGTCTCCATCCACAACATCAGTCTCCACACACAACATCAGTCTCCACCCACAACATCAGACTCCAACCACAACATCAGTCTCCAACGACAACATCAGTCTCCATCCACAACATCAGTCCCCAACCACAACATCAGTATCCAACCACAACATCAGTTCCCACCCACAACATCAGTCTCCAACCACAACATCAGTATCCAACCACAACATCAGTCTCCAACCACAACATCAGCCTCCATCCACAACATCAGTCTCCAACCACAACATCAGCCTCCACCCACCACATCAGTCTCCAACCGCCACGTCAGTCTCCAACCACAACATCAGTCTCCCCCCACCACATCAGTCTCCAACCGCCACGTCAGTCTCCAACCACCACATCAGTCTCCACCCCCAACATCAGTCTCCAACCACAACATCAGTCTCCACCCACCACGTCAGTCTCCAACCGCCACGTCAGTCTCCAACCACCACATCAGTCTCCACCCCCAACATCAGTCTCCAACCACAACATCAGTCTCCCCCCACCACATCAGTCTCCAACCGCCACGTCAGTCTCAAACCACAACATCAGTCTCCACCCACAACATCAGGCTCCACCCACAACATCAGTCTCCACCCACAAAATCAGTCTCCATCCACAACATCAGTCTCCACACACAACATCAGTCTCCACCCACAACATCAGACTCCAACCACAACATCAGTCTCCAACGACAACATCAGTCTCCATCCACAACATCAGTCCCCAACCACAACATCAGTCTCCACCCACAACATCAGTCCCCATCCACAACATCAGTCTCCACCCACAACATCAGACTCCAACCACAACATCAGTCTCCAACGACAACATCAGTCTCCATCCACAACATCAGTCTCCACACACAACATCAGTCTCCACCCACAACATCAGACTCCAACCACAACATCAGTCTCCAACGACAACATCAGTCTCCATCCACAACATCAGTCCCCAACCACAACATCAGTCTCCATCCACAACATCAGTCCCCAACCACAACATCAGTCTCCACCCACAACATCAGTCTCCAACCAAAACATCAACACCTTACTATATATACATCATTAGAACAATATACGAATGAACACTATCATGTTATCATAGTCTCTATATAGTCAATCTATTAAACTACATATATATATATTTATATAACACAATGCACCTGTGCATCAGTCTCCAGTAAAATAGAAATCTTTTACACTTTACTAATATATCTATACAACAGGATGTATACTTATGTAATATATCGGCCACAGACAGACAGATACAGGCCACTAGGTCATACTAGGTAAGTCACTTCAATAACCTTTTGTTTTTACTTGATCACAATTTATATATTCTAAATTTGATTCACCATTATTATATGTTAAAATAAGCTTTATAGCGAAATTACTATTTTATTAACTACAAATATATATGAAAATAGAACTTCTAAGGTTCCATAAAAATATAATGAATTCATAACATAAATTATTATTATCAGCAAGTTTACTAGAAATTATTTTCAGTTTTTAAGTTTCTCCTACAGTCAACATGTAGCAGTAAAACAGTGTGAGACCTGACTAGACAGGAAAGCCAATGAACAGCGAAGTTCTGAGAAAGAGACAGCAAAGGAGCAAGTAAATAGACTTCAGCAGGTTTTCACCTGTACACCCTATTACTGAGTAACAAGTAGATAGACTTCAGCAGGTTTTCACCTGTACACTCTATTACTGAGTAACAAGTAGATAGACTTCAGCAGGATTTCACCTGTACACCCTATTACTGAGTAACAAGTAAATAGACTTCAGCAGGTTTTCACCTGTACACCCTATTACTGAGTAACAAGTAAATAGACTTCAGCAGGTTTTCACCTGTACACCCTATTACTGAGAAACAACAAGATAGACTTCAGCAGATTTTCACCTGTACACCCTATTACTGAGTAACAAGTAGATAGACTTCAGCAGGTTTTCATCTGTACACCCTATTACTGAGAAGTGCTGTCCAACATGCACTATTAAGGTCAAGGGCACATCAAATAAAACATATTACAATCCCTCTATTCTGAAACATTTGTTTAAGTGTTTTCTACAGAAAAATTCCATGAGAATTACAATGTTCAAAAAAACACAAACTGCCGAGTCAAACTTGGGACTTTTACACTGCCAATGGTACACTTCCCCAACCAATGAACCAACCTGCCTAGCATCAAAATGAGATGCTAACTATGGGCTGCAAGCTGAAGTCTCATGGGGAAAAATCACTGAACTACTTATGGAGAGATAACACCTTGACAGCTGCTAGCTTAAATCATCATATACTGTATAGCGGTTATATGTCGCGGGGTTTTAATCTCCCTTTGACTAATATCCGCGAATTCTAAACACCAGCGAAATTATTGAAAATATTAACCACTTTTATGGACCTTATCACAATATGTTGAAAATACTTATAACCCAACGCTGTTATGCAAACTTGAATGAACTCAAATCAGTTTATCACCGGACAACTGGGCAGTCCATGTAAAAACAACACTTACCTATAAGTGGTCACAACCTATGTATGTGTACACAGTAGGTGATTTATTGATAACAGTTTACTCCTACAAAGATACATAAACATTTGATTTCCTTCTGAGTGAAGTCACTGGCGAATGATGACGCTTGGGATCAGTGTTTTCAAACAGTTAACCTGTATTTCGATGTTTAACCCTTAAATGATGACACACAAAATACTTTGCACGACACATGGGATTCGGGTGCGCAGAGAAATTAAACCCCCACGAATATGAACTGAATACGAAACCACTAAATATTGACCCCGCAAATTTAAAGCGCTATACAGTAACTCTTTTTATAGCAATATTAATATCTTAGGACTATTATCAACTCAAAATTAGTACCTGCAGAATATTATGAACTCAATTTTAGTACCTGAAGACAGTATTAACTCAACTTTAAAGTTTCTTCATGGCTTTAAAAAGTGAGTAAGATTACTATGCGTAGATAATACAAGAACAAATAAACATTGGATGTGGGCCTACTGAGATTACTGTCCTCCCTACAAACGAGCTCTGATGGGAAGGTGTATCACCAAACCTATACCAATGGTAGAACAAGACTTGTTATGTATCCTTTTGGCAACCTTTGACTCAATATTGTTATCAGCTAAGTAACTCAGCTTCTTGATATATGTACAACCTATCATATGCAAAACTATATATATCCTCATTTCTAATAATGGGCTGGATTGTTCAAAATATATACTCCCAAAAAATCATACCCACAATAAAATACTAACAAATACATCTCCATTACAACTTTGTATCAGTTACTCGACACCAGCTAAATATATACCAAGCATACAGCTACCTTACCATATATACTACCAGCTAACACAAACATTGGCAAAGTTAACACTACATACTGTATCACACCACTTCCTACACATTCACACAGCAAACACGGCTCAATACAGCTGTGTATAGACGTATCAATGTCTGGGTGGGGAGTTATCTGAGTGAGAAGCACGATTAGGTGGTTTCTGTTGTTGTGGTGGATTTTTAGAGGGTTTCTGTTGTTTTGGTGGTGGGGGAGGTTGATGGTTAGGAGGAGTTGGTTTACGTTGTTGATTTTGCTGCTTCTTTTGCGTTGCTTGCTGTTGTTGCTGTTCCTGCTGTTGTCCTTGCTGTTGCTTTGGTTGAGGTTGTTCCTGCTGTTGATTTGGTTGATGTTGTTCCTGCTGTTGATTTGGTTGATGTTGTTCCTGCTGTTGCTTCGGTTGATGTTGTTCCTGCTGTTGCTTTGGTTGATGTTGTCCCTGCTGCTGTTTGCCTGGTGTACTCTGCTCAGTTGTTGCTGCCTGTTGTGTTGCGCGCTGTTTTTCTTTGTGAGCCTTGATGGCATCGTTGATGCGAGAACGTACGATCTGTAGATGGTTGTAGATGTACTCCTCCTCGGGAGCCATGTTGTGGACGCGTGCGAGACACTTCTCTGCACGGAACAGGTCGCGCTTCTCCACGTACACCACACAAAGGTTGTGATGTGCCTGAACATTTAGGGGATCCAGATCTACCACCAGATTGAAGTTCTACAACAAACACAATCAAAAAGATTTTATAGTGGAGACAAAAACAGCAGTATTAAACAGTGCAAAATATGTCATGAAGCCGGCAATCATTTATTCTGTATATTAGCAATGTCTCAATCTTTATAATTCTTCAAGGAAATACATTGAACAATGAGTTTGTAACACTTTAATTTGTACACATTAGCCAGGACTTCAAAACAAACATAGTTCGATGAGACTGTGAATGGGTTTTCTAAATTAAAGCCAGGATTGCTGTAACAGATATAATACCTGATCTGAATCATTAGGGAACAGTCATAACAAATCTGATCAAAAGCTGTAAAAGGTTATAATTGTGAAGATGTAATGAGAGAAATGTTCTATTTAGAACTGGAAAGAAAACAACAAAGACGGTATATAGACCAAGATATCATAACAGACACTAACATGATTTAATTTAATATATGTCATTTTAGATCAATTACATCAAAATTTTAGAAAATACCAGCTAGCATCTACCTAGAGCAACGTTTTATTATAAACCTATTCCATTGAATGGTTAAAGTTCTAGATGATTACACACCTGTTCTGCAGTGTTAAATGTATGGTCAATGTTCTAGATGATTACACACCTGTTCTGCATTGTTAAATGTATGATCAACATTCCAGCTGATTACACACCTGTTCTGCATTGTTAAATGTATGATCAACATTCCAGCTGATTACACACCTGTTCTGTAGTGTAAAATGTATGGTCAATGTTCTAAATGATTACGCACCTGTTCTGCAGTGTTAAATGTTTTGTCAATGTTCTAGATGATTACACCCCTGTTCTGCATTGTTAAATGTATGATCAACATTCCAGCTGATTACACACCTGTTCTGCAGTTTTAAATGTATGATCAATGTTCTAGATGATTACACACCTGTTCTGCATTGTTAAATGTATGATCAACATTCCAGATGATTACACACCTGTTCTGTAGTGTTAAATGTATGGTCAATGTTCTAAATGATTACACATNCTGTTCTGCAGTGTTAAATGTTTGGTCAATGTTCTAGATGATTACAAACCTGTTCTGCAGTGTTAAATGTATGGTCAATGTTCTAAATGATTACACACCTGTTCTGCAGTGTTAAATGTATGGTCAACGTTCTAGATGATTACACACCTGTTCTGCAGTGTTAAATGTATGGTCAATGTTGTAAATAATTACACACCTGTTCTGCAGTGTTAAATGCATGGTCAACATACTAGATGATTACACACCTGTTCTGCAGTGTTAAGCGTATGGTCAATGTTGTAAATGATTACACACCTGTGCTGCAGTGTTAAATGTATGGTCAACGTTCTAGATGATTACGCACCTGTTCTGCAGTGTTAAATGTATGGTCAATGTTCAAGATGATTACACACCTGTTCTGCAGTGTTAAGCGTATGGTCAATGTTGTAAATGATTACACACCTGTTCTGCCGTGTTAAATGTATGATCAACGTTCTAGATGATTACACACCTATTCTGTAGTGTTAAATGTATGGTCAATGTTCTAGATGATTACACCCCTGTTCTGCAGTGTTAAATGCATGGTCAACATTCTACATGATTACACACCTGTTCTGCATTGTTAAATGTATGATCAACATTCCAGATGATTACACACCTGTTCTGTAGTGTAAAATGTATGGTCAATGTTCTAAATGATTACACATCTGTTCTGAAGTGTTAAATGTATGGTCAACGTTCTAGATGATTACATACCTGTTCTGTAGTGTTAAATGTATGGTCAACGTTCTAGATGATTACAAACCTGTTCTGCAGTGTTAAGTGTATGGTCAATGTTGTAAATGATTACACACCTGTGCTGCAGTGTTAAATGTATGGTCAACGTTCTAGATGAATACCCACCTGTTCTGCAGTGTTAAATGTATGGTCAATGTTCTAAAAGATTACACACCTGTTCTGCAGTGTTAAATGTACGGTCAATGTTGTAAATGATTACACACCTGTTCTGCAGTGTTAAATGCATGGTCAACATTCTACATGATTACACACCTGTTCTGCAGTGTTAAATGTATGGTCAATGTTGTAAATGATTACACACCTGTTCTGCAGTGTTAAATGTACGGTCAATGTTGTAAATGATTACACACCTGTTCTGCAGTGTTAAATGTATGGTCAACGTTCTAGATGATTACACACCTGTTCTGCAGCGTCCAGGTTTTTGAGGTTATTCACATTGATGTCGCCCATCAACATGTTGCCTTTGGTGTGATTCGGGTAGAACTGAAACAAACATTCATATTATTTACCTCCTTTTATTGGGTATGACCTACTGAAAAACGACAGAATGACTTATGACATCTGTAGTAAGTTGTCTGTCTGGAAAGGATACAATATGGTATGATATCATTTGTTCAGGTAGTAATATTGCCATGTCCACAGTGTACAATGTTTTGTAATTATAGAGCGGCCCCAGGGTTATACCACATCGCTGAAAAAGCTAGCTCGCCAGTAGGCAGTATTTTGCTCTCATATTCCGTGGTTGTTACACTATTCCCCCTCTGAGAAGTGTTGTCCAAAGACTTGATATAGGGAATCCCCTTGGTGCTCCCTATGTACTAAATTGAACAACTACATTTTCGTAATAGTAAGCTTATGGGAAAACGCACCGAGATGTCGAAACGTAATTAAGTCGATTAAGGCGAATCTCTGACATAGGAATTTGGCTAAACCTTCTTTGTTAGCAGTTACCTATTTAATAATACTTTTCACATAAACTCAGGTAACAATACATTATGTATCAACTGTATCTTTTATTAATGTTTGACATAAATAAATTTGTTGATCGTCATTTGTCTTAAAATTACGTGTACCAAGGGAGATAATCCAAGATGGCGGTCTACCGGAATTGTCGATCTCTTATACCTGTGTATTTTACGCACCCCCCACTTTGAGTATTAAATTTCTGAAAAAAAAGTGCGCAAATTACATGGATTTTTACGGTACCTTCCCTGGTCACCAGGAACTGGCCCTACAAGGTAACCCTGAATCACGACGCTGCCCCACAATGTAGTGTGCGAGTGGGCACCGTTCCTACCAGGGACCACGCTCGATGTTACATCCTAGGGCTATACTGCATCACTGCTACATCAATAACACAACTGCACTGAATGTTTTATTGCATAATTGATTACATCTCTAGTAATTTAGCTTATGACCTACCTGTAAAAGGTTCTCCAGGTAGGGAACAGCTTCCAAAGGTTTCTTCATGTTATTAGTGAGAAGGAGTGCAAGGTTAAACAAGGCACTTTTAAAGTTCCCTTCCAGCTGTCGACGATACAGAAACATAATACAGAAATCAGGCAGCATAACGTGGAACATATCCGACTCAAAAGTCACGACATCAACAATTATTCACAGTGTATTACGCTGGTTTTGACAGTTGATTGATTTTGTTCAAACCATTTACAGTCAAACACTTGTTATTAGATTGCATTGACCTTCAATTCTAACCTTCCTAAAACCTGGCCTGTTAAAAATATTAACTACCTTTGGTTACCATATATATATATATATATATATATAGGCACTTTGTTCTGTCAAGCTGACATTACTATTACCATATATATATAGGCACTTTGTCTTGTCAAGCTGACATTACTATAACCATATATATATATAGGCACTTTGTCCTGTCAAGCTGACATTACTATTACCATATATATATAGGCACTTTGTCCTGTCAAGCTGACATTACTATTACCATATATATATAGGCACTTTGTCCTGTCAAGCTGACATTACTATTACCATATATATATATAGGCACTTTGTCCTGTCAAGCTGACATTACTATTACCATATATATATAGGCACTTTGTCCTGTCAAGCTGACATTACTATTACCATATATATATAGGCACTTTGTCCTGTCAAGCTGACATTACTATTACCATATATATATAGGCACTTTGTCCTGTCAAGCTGACATTACTATTACCATATATATATAGGCACTTTGTCCTGTCAAGCTGACATTACTATTACCATATATATATAGGCACTTTGTCCTGTCAAGCTGACATTACTATTACCATATATATATAGGCACTTTGTCCTGTCAAGCTGACATTACTATTACCATATATATATAGGCACTTTGTCCTGTCAAGCTGACATTACTATTACCATATATATATAGGCACTTTGTCCTGTCAAGCTGACATTACTATTACCATATATATAGGCACTTTGTCCTGTCAAGCTGACATTACTATTACCATATATATAGGCACTTTGTCCTGGCAAGCTGACATTACTATTACCATATATATATAGGCACTTTGTCCTGGCAAGCTGACATTACTATTACCATATATATAGGCACTTTGTCTTGTCAAGCTGACATTACTATTACTTTTTTGTTCATTTCATGTCATTTCTTTAAAAGTATTTTTATTGGCCCTAATGACCTCTTCTGTTTTGATGGGCCATTAAGAATGTAATACTAAGAATTGTTCAGGAGATAGTTTACAGTGTCTACCCTGTTGAAGACTGGCCGAGTGTGACAGTAACATATATATACCTCAATACAGCGTTTGAAGTGCATCTCAGCGCTGACAAAGTCACGACGGTCCATTTCCAGCATACCTAGTGTAAAGTGTACCTTGGAATCAGAGGGGTTAACTGCCTTCAGCCTGCCAAGTCTGGGGTGAACAAAGCAAGTGAAGACAGTATAGGACAAAATCACAACACTAGAATTATTTTCTTTAATAAAACCAACTCATAACATTTTCTAATCTGGTTTTTACACCTCATGATAATATCTGTGAGAGTAAAGTCTTTCTCTTATATATTTTGGTGATTTACATTAAAAAGTGGAGTGAACTTCTAATTGATAAATAACGTAAGCAGTTTTTGACCTGTTAATGGTTGTAAAAGATTGGGGCAGAGATCAGAACAGGTACCCTTGTTAGATCAGAACAGGTACACTTGTTAGATCAGAACAGGTACTCTTGTCATATCAGAACAGGAACCCTTGTTATATCAGAACAGGTACACTTGTTATATCAGAACGATACCCTTGTTATATCAGAACAGGTACACTTATTAGATCAGAACAGGTACACTTGTTACATCAGAACAGGAACCCTTGTTAGATCAGAACAGGTACACTTGTTAGATCAGAACAGGTACCCTTGTTAGATCAGAACAGGTACACTTGTTAGATCAGAACAGGTACTCTCGTTATATCAGAACAGGTACCCTCGTGTTAGATCAGAACAGGTACACTTGTTAGATCAGAACAGGTACACTTGTTACATCAGAACAGGTACACTTGTTAGATCAGAACAGGTACTCTTGTTAGATCAGAACAGGTACTCTTGTTATATCAGAACAGGAACCCTTGTTATTTCAGAACAGGTACACTTGTAATATCAGAACAGGTACCCTTGTTATATCAGAACAGGTACACTTGAGAACAGGTACACTTATTAGAACAGAACAGGTACACTTGTTGTATCAGAACAGGAACCCTTGTTGGATCAGAACAGGTACCCTTGTAGGATCAGAACAGGTACCCTTGTTGGATCAGAACAGGTACACTTGTTGGATCAGAACAGGAACCCTTGTTGGATCAGAACAGGTACCCTTGTTGGATCAGAACAGGTACCCTTGTTGGATCAGAACAGGTACACTTGTTGGATCAGAACAGGTACCCTTGTTGGATCAGAACAGGTTCACTTGTTAGATCAGAACAGGTACCCTTGTTATATCAGAACAGGTACCCTTGTAGGATCAGAACAGGTACCCTTGTTGGATCAGAACAGGTACACTTGTTGGATCAGAACAGGAACCCTTGTTGGATCAGAACAGGTACCCTTGTTGGATCAGAACAGGTACCCTTGTTGGATCAGAACAGGTACACTTGTTGGATCAGAACAGGTACCCTTGTTGGATCAGAACAGGTACCCTTGTAGGATCAGAACAGGTACCCTTGTTGGATCAGAACAGGTACACTTGTTGGATCAGAACAGGAACCCTTGTTGGATCAGAACAGGTACCCTTGTTGGATCAGAACAGGTACCCTTGTTGGATCAGAACAGGTACACTTGTTGGATCAGAACAGGTACCCTTGTTGGATCAGAACAGGTTCACTTGTTAGATCAGAACAGGTACCCTTGTTATATCAGAACAGGTACCCTTGTAGGATCAGAACAGGTACCCTTGTTGGATCAGAACAGGTACACTTGTTGGATCAGAACAGGAACCCTTGTTGGATCAGAACAGGTACCCTTGTTGGATCAGAACAGGTACACTTGTTGGATCAGAACAGGTACCCTTGTTGGATCAGAACAGGTTCACTTGTTAGATCAGAACAGGTACCCTTGTTATATAATAACAGGTACCCTTGTTGGATCAGAACAGGTACCCTAGTTGGATCAGAACAGGTACACTTGTTGGATCAGAACAGGTACCCTTGTTAGATCAGAACAGGTACCCTTGTTAGATCAGAACAGGTACACTTGTTACATCAGAACAGGAACCCTTGTTGGATCAGAACAGGTACACTTGTTAGATCAAAACAGGTACACTTGTTAT
>NW_018403788.1:367415-370490 GCF_002113885.1 Mizuhopecten yessoensis | reverse complement strand
CTGTGGTGAGGAATTACAGAGAAAGGTTAACGACACAGAGCTGTGATGAGGAGTTACAGAGAAAGGTTAACGACACTGAGCTGTGGTGAGGAATTACAGAGACAGGTTAACGACACCGAGCTGTGGTGAGGAATTACAGAGAAAGGTTAACGACACTGAGCTGTGGTGAGGAATTACATAGAAAGGTTAACGACACAGAGCTGTGGTGAGGAATTACATAGAAAGGTTAACGACACAGAGCTGTGGTGAGGAACTACATAGAAAGGTTAACGACACTGAGCTGTGGTGAGGAGTTACAGAGACAGGTTAACGACACAGAGCTGTGGTGAGGAATTACAGAGACAGGTTAACAACACTGAGCTGTGTTGAGGAATTACAGAGAAAGGTTAATGACACAGAGCTGTGGTGAGGAGTTACAGAGACAGGTTAACGACACTGAGCTGTGGTGAGGAATTACAGAGACAGGATAACAACACTGAGCTGTGTTGAGGAATTACAGAGCAAGGTTAATGACACAGAGCTGTGGTGAGGAGTTACTGAGACAGGTTAACGACACAGAGCTGTGGTGAGGAGTTACAGAGACAGGTTAACGACACAGAGTTGTGGTGAGGAGTTACCGAGACAGGTTAACGACACTGAGCTGTGGGGAGGAATTACAGAGAAAGGTTAACGACACAGAGCTGTGGTGAGGAGTTACCGAGACAGGCTAACGACACTGAGCTGTGGTGAGGAATTACATAGAGAGGTTAACGACACCGAGCTGTGGTGAGGAATTACAAAGAAAGGTTAACGACACCGAGCTGTGGTGAGGAATAACAGAGAAACAAACTTTAACCTGCTACCTTGTTTAGTTTACAATTACATTGACCGGTGAGGAATTACAGAGAAAGGTTAACGACACTGAGCTGTGGTGAGGAGTTACAGAGAAATGTTAACGACACCGAGCTGTGGTGAGGAATAACAGAGAAACAAACTTTAACCTGCTACCTTGTTTAGTTTACAATTACATTGACCGGTGAGGAATTACAGAGAAAGGTTAACGACACTGAGCTGTGGTGAGGAGTTACAGAGACAGGTTAACGACACAGAGCTGTGGTGAGGAGTTACAGAGACAGGTTAACGACACCGAGCTGTGGTGAGGAATAACAGAGAAACAAACTTTAACCTGCTACCTTGTTTAGTTTACAATTACATTGACCATTGAATCAGATCTTATATTTGAAGCCATTTTAATTGTAAGACATGCACAGCTTATTTTCAAGTCTGGCTTACTTATGAAGCCTTTTAAATGGTTCAGGCCATAGTTGCATACTGTTACCTGAACTGGTCTTACATGTGGTCAGACTTACATTATAATGGACATCAGCATTCTCTGGCTCATACATTAGGGCAGTCTTGTACTGCTCCAGAGCATCTGGTAGTCTGAAACAAAATCAAAATGGAGATTATGATCTGTCATGATGTCAGTTTTAGATAAAAACTACATGTACTAGAATACATATGATAAAGGTATTAACAATAAAACAGGAGAGAACAAGGGAAGTATCAAGCACTCTTTCTTGCATTCCTCTGTTTCTTTGCAGCATATTTACCCCAGTCCATCTGAGGCTGATATTTCATATCAAACAATAGTGCTAATTAAGGTGAATTTTGTTGAGCTGGGATGACAGCAATAACAAGCATGTGCAAGTCAGCAATATGAACTTTATTTTTAGACGAAGATGATAATCCTCACCTGGCCATTTTGACCATGATGTCACCTCGGTTGATGTAGCCTTGGACGTAGTCAGGCCTCATGGAAACAGCCGTCCTCAGCAGCTGTAACACAACAGGGAACTTGAGACACAGCAATATCAAATAACTAGGAATTCAAAAATATACTTCTGTAACAAAACAGTGGACATTCCAAGTAATATGTCAACATGAATGAACAGCATAAATGAAGGGAGGAAAACGTGTCAGGGAATCTTAAGTCATGGAGGCCATCTTGGATTAATAGAATCCATCCCTGACGTGAGGTATGGATAAGGTAATTCAAACCCGAGGGATAAAATATTGAGCAGGAGACCAGAGGCTTTGCCGAGGGTCTTCTGCTCAATATTTTTTCCCCCCGAGGGTTTGAATTACCTAATCCATATCTCATATCAGGGATGGATTCTTTTTCTTGCTTATTACCTAAAACCCGTAAAACAGCTGCTCTCCTAGTAAAATTGTAAACTGTCCACACATTTCTCATTTGCATATGAAGCCCGGATGGTAATTGTTAATGATGTAAATGACACTGACTGACCCCAAAACGTCATAAAATGACGTCACGAACAATAGCGTGACCCCGAAAGGTCACTATAATTCCCCCACCAGTCTGCGCGTGTAAGCGATCCAGACCCGTGGGTTGGACAGAATTTTCCAGCACCGCCGGAAATGCGGATACCTCGGTCTAGTATGCAAGAATACCTGATCTGGGAGGTATGTCGTTATTTATTTTGTAAACCAATCAACACAAAGCATCCACAACATCATACCAATAGAACACATATTAGTATATCTATGCATACTTGCCAACTCTCCCTATTTTGGAGGGAGACTCCCGATTTTGGACCCTAAAATTGAGCATTTTCAACCAGTGAATTTGCTAAACTATTCCTATATTCTTAGAACTAATGATTTCATCTGAAAGAACAGCTCAAAAGATGTCATTTATAAGTGTTATTTTTTACCTAGGGTGTACATACACACATTTTATTTATGCTTTTAATTCTGAACACGCGTAATCACCCCCATGGAAATTTCAACAAGGTTACCGCGAGCGGTATATAATACGCCCGCCACACATTGAATGAGCAGTTGTTTGTATGATTTAAATATATGAAGTATTTGTGAGTAATTGATATTAAAAGAGAAATCATTCAACATAACTGGTAGATCAATGAGTGCAATACAACATCATGGAACGCATGCATCGCATTAATGAAACCAAGGGGAATAACTCCAATAATTACGGTCAGATAATGGCGGTTATCGAACTTGTCCGAGGTTTCATGGTAATTAACCTTGTTGTGAAGTTTGAAGTTAATC
>NW_018403788.1:356158-365871 GCF_002113885.1 Mizuhopecten yessoensis | reverse complement strand
TAACTCCACAAATTATGGTCGGATAATGGCGGTTATCGAACTTGTCCGAGCTTTCATGGTAATTAACCTTGTTGTGAAGTTTGAAGTTAATCCGTTAATAATTACTCGAGATATCGAGCAGACATCGTTCGCATGCCCGCCCGCCCGCTCACGTGATAACATAATACGTCCCCGTCTTCGACGGGCGTATAAAAAGTTTGCAAGTATGAAATTATGTCTCAGGCAATCAGAAATGACGGTTAGTTACATTGAATTACTCAAGGAGGATATCCAAGGAGTATTACAATGTACCACCAAAATAGACACTGGTTCATCAGAAAGGGCAATAAAACGTTATTACTTACATTGAAAAACTTCATTAACCACTATTTCTTTTTATGTTTTATTTTCATTTAATTTCCATAAAGTCTACATATTATTGAATGGACAGCTAGGACATATCACTCACGATATATCTACTAAATCTGTAAAAGTCGGACAGGTACCTACATTGTCTGCCTCAGACAGGCGGGCGGGATCCTTGGACACGAGTGAGGCCAGATTGAGGTAGACATTCAGATGGTTAGGGGCCACTCGTGTTGTGTAACTTTTACCTGGAATAAAGAAAGAACCTTCTATGTTGTATTAGGTACATAGAGGAACACACAGAATGCATGGAATCAGTCTCATTTGACTGACTCTTGAAGTCAGCCTTGTGTGACTGACACTGTGTAATCAGTGTTAGGTAACTGAAACTGACCTGGGATAATAGGAGGGAACAGGTCCATGGCTCGTTTGTAGGCGGACTCTGCCTCGGTGGTCTGGTTCATAGTGTTGTATGTCCTCCCTACATTCATGTGGGCCCCAATATCATCTGGCTGTACACTGTAACATTGACACGCTACGGTCAACTTACTGTAACTACTTGACAATGATTTATATTGAATTAGACTAATGGATCAATACTCAGGAAAGATAGATATATCAATACTCAGAAAGATAGATCAATATTCAGACATATAGATCAATACTCAGATAGACATTTAGATCAATACTCAGACAGACAGATAGATCAATACTCAGACAGACATATAGATCAATACTCAGACAGACAGATAGATCAATACTCAGATAGACAGATAGATCAATACTCAGTCAGACAGATAGATCAATACTCAGACAGACAGATAGATCAATACTCAGAAAGACAGATAAATCAATACTCAGACAGACAGATAGATCAATACTCAGATAGATAGATATATCAATACTCAGACAAACAGATAAATCAATACTCAGACAGACAGATATATCAATACTCAGACAGATATATAGATCAATACTCAGACAGAACGATAGATCAATACTTTAGATGGACAGATACATCATTACTCAGACAGATAGATCAATACTCAGACAGACAGATAGATCAATACTCAGACAGACAGATAGATCAATACTCAGACAGACAGATAAATCAATACTCAGACAGACAGATAAATCAATACTCAGACAGATATATAGATCAATACTCAGACAGATAAATCAATACTCAGACAGACAGATAGATCAATACTCAGAAAGACAGATAAATCAATACTCAGACAGATATATAGATTAATACTCAGACAGATAAATCAATACTCAGACAGACAGAGAGATCAATCCTCAGACAGACAGATAGATCAATACTCAGACAGACAGACATTTAGATTAATACTCAGACAGACAGATAGATCAATACTCAGATAGACATTTAGATCAATACTAAGATAGACAGATAGATCAATACTCAGATAGACATTAAGATCAATACTCAGACAGACAGATAGATCAATACTCAGAAAGACAGATAAATCAATCCTCAGACAGACAGATAGATCAATACTCAGACAGACGGATAGATCAATACTCAGATAGACATTCAGATCAATACTCAGACAGACATATAGATCAATACTCAGACAGACAGATAGATCAATACTCGGATAGACAGTCAGATCAATACTCAGACAGACAGACAGACAGATCAATACTCAGATAGACATTTAGATCAATACTAAGATAGACAGATAGATCAATACTCAGATAGTCATTAAGATCAATACTCAGACAGACAGATAGATCAATAATCAGATAGACATTCAGATCAATACTCAGACAGACATATAGATCAATACTCAGACAGACAGATAGATCAATACTCGGATAGACAGTCAGATCAATACTCAGACAGACAGACAGACAGATCAATACTCAGATAGACATTTAGATCAGTACTCAGACAGACAGATAGATCAATACTCAGACAGACAGCTAGATCAATACTCAGATAGACATTCAGATCAATACTCAGACAGACAGATAGATCAATAATCAGATAGACATTCAGATCAATACTCAGACAGACAGATAGATCAATACTCAGATAGACATTCAGATCAATACTCAGACAGACAGACAGACAGATCAATACTCAGATAGACATTTAGATCAATACTCAGACAGACAGATAGATCAATACTCAGATAGACATTCAGATCAATACTCAGACAGACAGATAGATCAATACTCAGATAGACAGACAGATCAATCCTCAGACAGATAAATCAATACTCAGACAGACAGATATATCAATACTTTAGATGGACAGATAAATCATTACTCAGACAGATAGATCAATACTCAGACAGAATGCAGACAGAACGCAGACAGAAAAATCAATACTCAAGATTGAAAGATCAATACTGAGACAAGAATCCACAGGAGTGGATGTGTCGCCTGCACAGCGCTTTTAGTGAGAAAAGTGTTTTGGCTTGAACAACAGCAATCCCATGAAAACAGTCAGTGTGAAGTTTTAAGGTTGATCGTCCCAAGGAAACTGGACTTATTGCACGGAAACAGCTTTTCTATTTATAGTAACTGTGACATTGACCTTTGACCTTCCGAACTGAAAAGCAATCCCAAGCAAGCACTATTGGTAAGAAAGAGCTGTATGAAGTTTGATTTTGATCAACCAAAAGAAACTAGTTATTGCACAGAAACTGATTGTCTACTTATAGTAATGGTTACCTTGACCTTTGACCTTCTGACCTGAAAAGCAATCTCAAGTAAATACTTTTGGTAAGAAAGCAATGTATGAAGTTTGAGTTCAATCAACCCAAGGGAACTCGAAAGTTCTCGCACAGAAACCGTGTTTAGGAAGCCGCAACTTACGACGCCGACAAAGTAATACCTACATATGTTGACATGTTAGGAATTATCAAACAGTAATGAGTCCTTAGATAAACTGAGAATACACACAGTGACACTAAGGTATACACACCTGGCTGCCTTAATGAAGTACTCCAGTGCTTCAGAGTAACGTTCCTCCTTCTCCAATGCATGACCCACATTATTAAAGCACTTTGCATTCCTCTGATTGACCTTCAATGCGGACTTAAACAAGGTATACTCAGATTTCCTAGAAAGAAAAAACAAATCTTTGATAGCATTAACAGCTAGCTCATTGATAATGTATTACAAGGTTGAGCACTAACAGCTAGCTCATTGATATTGTATTACACACAGGTTGAGCACTAACAGCTAGCTCATTGATAATGTATTACACACAGGATGAGCACTACATGTAACAGCTAGCTCATTGATATTGTATTACACACAGGTTGAGCACTAACAGCTAGCTCATTGATAATGTATTACACACAGGATGAGCACTAACAGCCAGCTCATTGATAATGTATTACATACAGGATGAGTATTAACAGCTAGCTCATTGATAATGTATTACACACAGGTTGAGCACTAACAGCTAGCTCATTGATAATGAATTTAACACAGGACGAGAACTAACATTAACAGCTAGCTCATTGATATTGTATTACACACAGGTTGAGCACTAACAGCTAGCTCAGTGATAGTGTATTACACACAGGATGAGCACTAACAGCTAGCTCATTGATAATGTATTACACACAGGACGAGCACTAAGAGCTAGCTCATTGATAATGTATTACACACAGGTTGAGCACTAATAGCTAGCTCATTGATAATGTATTACACACAGGTTATGCACTAACAGCTAGCTCATTGATAATGTATTACACACAGGATGAGCACTAACAGCTAGCTCATTGATAATGTATTACACACAGGTTTAGGACTAACAGCTAGCTCATTGATAATGTATTATACACAGGATGAGCACTAATAGCTAGCTCATTGATAATGTATTACACACAGGATGAGCACTAACAGCTGGCTCATTGATAATGTATTACACACAGGATGAGCACTAACAGCTAGCTCATTGATAATGTATTACACACAGGATGAGAACTAACATCAACAGCCAGCTCATTGATAATATATTACACACAGGATTAGGACTAACAGCTAGCTCATTGATAATGTATTATACACAGGATGAGCACTAATAGCTAGCTCATTGATAATGTATTACACACAGGATGAGAACTAACATCAACAGCCAGCTCATTGATAATGTATTACACACAGGATTAGGACTAACAGCTAGCTCATTGATAATGAATTTACACACAGGATGAGCACTAACAGCTAGCTCATTGATAATGTATTACACACAGGATTAGGACTAACAGCTAGCTCATTGATAATGTATTACACACAGGATGAGCACTAACAATTAGCTCATTGATAATGAATTAAACACAGGATGAGAACTAACATCAACAGCCAGCTCATTGATAATGAATTTAACACAGGATAAGTATTAACAGCTAGCCCCTTGATATTGAATTTAACACAGGATTAGGACTAACAGCTAGCTCATGGATAATGAATTACACACAGGATGAGAACTAACATTAATAGCTAGCTCATTGTTAATGAATTTAACACAGGATGAGTTATTGATAATGAATTTAACACAGGATGAGAACTTACATCAACAGCCAGCTCATTGATAATGAATTTAACACAGGATGAGTATTAACAGCTAGCTCATTGATAATGAATTTAACACAGGATGAGAACTAACATTAATAGCTAGCTCATTGTTAATGAATTTAACACAGGATGAGTTATTGATAATGAATTTAACACAGGATGAGAACTTACATCAACAGCCAGCTCATTGATAATGAATTTAACACAGGATGAGTATTAACAGCTAGCTCATTGTTAATGAATTTAACACAGGATGAGCACTAACAGCTAGCTCATTGATAATGAATTAAACACTAATTACATAAAAGGTTCATTCAGTAGGTAAATCTGTTAATGGACTGTGAATGTATACATGTATGACTTCTGTTTACTTTATTTCACAGTTACAGTAGATATGACCTGACCCGTCCGGTAAAGCATGGTGAGTAGGCGTATAAGAAACAAAGGCTCTACCGGGTTCTAATCATTGGTTATATTCATTCAGATATGGAAGAGGCCATTGCTGATAATGTGTGTTTGGCCATATATTATGGCACAATTAATGGACAGAGTGGACCCACAAGGAAGTACAAACACAATGAGCCCTGTCAATGAAGTACAAACACAATGAGCCCTGTCAATGAAGTACAAACACAATAAGCCCTTTAAATGAAGTACAAACACAATGAGCCCTGTCAATGAAGTACAAACACAATGAGCCCTGTCAATGAAGTACAAACACAACGAGCCCTGTCAATGAAGTACAAACACAATGAGCCCTGTCAATGAAGTACAAACACAATGAGCCCTGTCAACGAAGACAAACACAATGAGCTCTGTCAATGAAGTACAAACACAATGAGCTCTGTCAATGAAGTACAAACACAATGAGCTCTGTCAATGAAGTACAAACACAATGAGCCCTGTCAATGAAGTACAAACACAATGAGCCCTGTCAACGAAGACAAACACAATGAGCCCTGTCAACGAAGACAAACACAATGAGCCCTGTCAATGAAATACATGCAAGCTGTTTCATACCAGCATCATACTTACCACTCCCTGTTTCTGTGGTGAGTCTTTACTCCATGCGTTAGTAAAAGGAGACCAAACAAGCCCCATAAAATAGGCTTCAAGCTTCTGTGAAACAGCAGAAAAGTAGAAAACAAAACATAAACAAAAGTAAAAACAAAACAAAGGTCTGTCTGAACTTGGTTATCTGCCTTTACTACTGCAGTCACACGTGTCTCTAGTCACAACCAATAGTATATATCATTGGGGGGAATAGTTACAAGGAGAGAAGATGTTTTTATTTTTACATCATATATAATCAATATTATGTCTATAACACTTCATGTTTGAAATTAATTAAATATTGCTTAATAGTTGTGTAAATAGGGTATAAAGCTGCTACCAAGAACACAGGACAAAAGTATATGGTTTTACAACATTAGTCAACAAGTGACACATTAGTATACTCCGCTGGATCAAAGTCTGAATGGACCATGTTATAGTATACTCCACTGGATCAAAGTCTGAATGGACCATGGTATAGTATACTCCGCTGGATCAAAGTCTGAATGGACCATGGTATAGTATAATGGACCATGTTATAGTAATGATTGCTTTATTGTAGCAAATGTCAAGGATGTCAGATGACCAAGTTCAACATCAGAAGAACAATAATGAATCAAACTTGTGGTCAGCATGCTCAAACATGATATATAAGGTAAAAAGGGCGTGCTGACAGATACATGTGGCATTCAAAGAAAAGTCAAAACAGGAAGCAGAGTAAAATAGTAACACCCTAACAGGAAGTACAGTAAAATAGTTACACCCTAACAGGAAGTACAGTAAAATAGTTACACCCTAACAAACAGGAAGTACAGTAAAATAGTAACACCCTAACAAGAAGTACAGTAAAATAGTTTAACTCTAGCTAACAGGAAGTACAGTAAAATAGTTACACCCTAACAGGAAGTACAGTAAAATAGTAACACCCTAACAGGAAGTACAGTAAAATAGTTACACCCTAGCTAACAGAAAGTACAGTAAATAGTAACACCCGACAGGAAGTACAGTAAAATAGTAACACCCTTACAGGAAGTACAGTAAAACAGTTACACCTTTACAGGAAATACAGTAAAATAGTTACACCCTAGCTAACAGGAAGTACAGTAAAATAGTAACACCCTAACAGGAAGTACAGTAAAATAGTTACACCCTAACAGGAAGTACAGTAAAATAGTTACACCCTAACAGGAAGTACAGTAAAATAGTTACACCCTAACAGGAAGTACAGTAAAATAGTTACACCCTAACAGGAAGTACAGTAAAATAGTTACACCCTAACAGGAAGTACAGTAAAATAGTTACACCCTAACAGGAAGTACAGTAAAATAGTTACACCCTAACAGGAAGTACAGTAAAATAGTTACACCCTAACAGGAAGTACAGTAAAATAGTTACACCCTAACAGGAAGTACAGTAAAATAGTTACACCCTAACAGGAAGTACAGTAAAATAGTTACACCCTAACAGGAAGTACAGTAAAATAGTTACACCCTAACAGGAAGTACAGTAAAATAGTTACACCCTAACAGGAAGTACAGTAAAATAGTTACACCCTAACAGGAAGTACAGTAAAATAGTTACACCCTAACAGGAAGTACAGTAAAATAGTTACACCCTAACAGGAAGTACAGTAAAATAGTTACACCCTAACAGGAAGTACAGTAAAATAGTTACACCCTAACAGGAAGTACAGTAAAATAGTTACACCCTAACAGGAAGTACAGTAAAATAGTTACACCCTAACAGGAAGTACAGTAAAATAGTTACACCCTAACAGGAAGTACAGTAAAATAGTTACACCCTAACAGGAAGTACAGTAAAATAGTAACACCCTAACAGGAAGTACAGTAAAATAGTTACACCCTAACAGGAAGTACAGTAAAATAGTTACACCCTAGCTAACAGGAAGTACAGTAAAATAGTTACACCCTAACAAGAAGTAAAGTAAAATAGTTAAACCCTAGCTAACAGGAAGTACAGTAAAATAGTTACACCCTAACGGGAAGTACAGTAAAATAGTTACACCCTAGCTAACAGAAAGTACAGTAAATAGTTACACCCTAACAGGAAGTAAAGTAAAATAGTAACACCCTTACAGGAAGTACAGTAAAATAGTTACACCCTTACAGGAAGTACAGTAAAATAGTTACACCTTAACAGGAAGTACAGTAAAATAGATACAACCTAACAGGAAGTACAGTAAAATAGTTACACCTTAACAGGAAGTACAGTAAAATAGATACAACCTAACAGGAAGTACAGTAAAATAGATACAACCTAACAGGAAGTACAGTAAAATAGATACAACCTAACAGGAAGTACAGTAAAATAGTTACACCCTAACAGGAAGTAAAGTAAAATAGTTACACCCTAACAGGAAGTACAGTCAAATAGTTACACCCTTACAGGAAGTACAGTAAAATAGTTACACCCTTAAATCTGGAATTTCTGGGTTTTCTTGTTTTTTGTTAAGATATTCCTATTTTTATATCACTTGTGAACTGGTTAACCATCAATGACAAAATTTCTTTCTGCAAATGAAGGTCTTAATCATAAAATGTTATTTTGAAATTGGACTACAAAAAGGAAACATGAGGTGGTGAATAACAGCAAAGCTGGCTTATTCAATGATAAAAAGACAAAAAAAGGAGTATGTTTTGACTTCTACACAACATTTCACCCCTTAGGAATATGGTGAGGCCCTGTATCCATAAACAGTTCTCAACATCAAATTCAACTTATGTGCTGCTTGAAATATCTATCTTAACTGCAGAAGGCCTGAAGCTTCACAGCACAACCTGCTAGTGGGGAATATTGGCTATAATTAGTAAAACATGATCAACACAGCATAACTCACTTGTGGTGATTGAGGAGTAGTTGAAATCCCAGGGCAACCAGCATACAGAAGCCCATACTAGGAGTGTAGAGGATACGCTCAGCTACCACAAAACCAACCGGGAAAAATAGGTTGGAGGCAGGAATAAAGGGAAGCACCATAAGAGTCAGCCCCTGGTAAACATAAACATTCACAACACATCAGGGAATATATAGACTTAAAATGATGATGGTTCTGTTCTCTCTCCCACACTGACTTAAAATGATGATGGTTTTGTTCTCTCTACCACACAGACTTAGATGATGATGGTTCTGTTCTCTCACCCACACAGACTTAGATGATGATGGTTCTGTTCTCTCACCCACACAGACTTAGATGATGATGGTTCTGTTCTCTCTCCCACACAGACTTAGATGATGGTGGTTCTGTTCTCTCTATCATACAGACTTAGATGATGATGGTTCTGTTCTCACTCCCACACAGACTAAGATGATGATGGTTCTGTTCTCTCTATCACACAGCCTTACAATGATGATGGTTCTGTTCTCTCTCCCACACAGACTAAGATGATGGTGGTTCTGTTCTCTCTATCACACAGACCTACAATGATGATGGTTATGTTCTCTCTACCACACAGACGTAGATGATGCTGGTTCTGTTCTCTCTCCCACACAGACTTAGATGATGATGGTTCTGTTCTCTCTCCCACACAGACTTAGATGATGATGGTTCTGTTCTCTCTACCACACAGACTTAGATGATGGTGGTTCTGTTCTCTCTCCCACACAGACTAAGATGATGGTGGTTCTGTTCTCTCTATCACACAGACCTACAATGATGATGGTTATGTTCTCTCTCCCATACAGACTTAGATGATGATGGTTCTGTTCTCTCTACCACACAGACTTAGATGATG
>NW_018403788.1:285342-351627 GCF_002113885.1 Mizuhopecten yessoensis | reverse complement strand
ACACAGACTTAGGTGATGGTGGTTCTATTCTCTCTACCACACAGACTTATATGATGATGGTTCTATTCTCTCTACCACACAGACCTAGATGATGGTGGTTCTATTTTCTCTACCAACACAGACTTAGATGATGATGGTTCTATTCTCTCTACCAACACAGACTTAGATTATGATTGTTCTATTCTCTCTACCACACAGACTTAGATGATGATGGTTCTGTTCTCTCTCCAACACAGACTTAGGTGATGGTGGTTCTATTCTCTCTACCACACAGACTAAGATGATGATGGTTCTGTTCTCTCTACCACACAGACTTAGATTATGATGGTTCTGTTCTCTCTCCCACACAGACTTAGATGATGATGTTTCTATTCTCTCTACCACACAGAATTAGATGATGGTGGGTCTATTCTCTCTACCACACAGACTTAGGTGATGGTGGTTCTACTCTCTCTCCCACACAAACTTAGATGATGGTGGTTCTATTATCTCTACCACACAGACTTAGTGATGGTGGTTCTATTCTCTCTACCACACAGACCTAGATGATGGTGGTTTTGTTCTCTCTACCACTCAGACTTATATGATGATGGTTCTATTCTCTCTACCACACAGAATTAGATGATGGTGGTTCTATTCTCTCTACCACACAGACTTAGGTGATGGTGGTTCTATTCTCTCTCCCACACAAACTTAGATGATGGTGGTTCTATTATCTCTACCACACAGACTTAGGTGATGGTGGTTCTATTCTCTCTACCACACAGACTTATATGATGATGGTTCTATTCTCTCTACCACACAGACTTAGATGATGGTGGTTCTATTCTCTCTACCACACAGACTTTGATGATCGTGGTTCTATTCTCTCTACCACACAGACTTAGATGATGGTGGTTCTGTTGTCTTTACCACACAGACTTAGATGATGGTGGTTCTGTTCTCTCTACCACACAGACTAAGATGATGGTGGTTCTGTTCTATCTCCCACACAGACTTAGATGATGGTGGTTCTATTCTCTCTACCACACAGGCTTAGATGATGGTGGTTCTGTTCTCTCTACCACACAGGCTTATATGATGATGGTTCTGTTCTCTCTACCACAGACCTACCATAATAATAACTCGGTTCCTTTTGTCCTGATTGTTCAGCATATAGGTTACAAATCTGACCATACAGGCATAGAAACCCAGGGTAGCAGCATTCCTCACATCCAGCAGAGATTTAACCAGAGGGATGGTACCCATGGTCCAATCACAGCACAGTCCGGAGGGACAAAGGAGGAGCCAAACATTGACTGGCAGCAGGTAGTTCAATGTCAGATGTCGGGCTGGGAAGGCAGCTTGGGAAGCAGGGTTATCAAAACTGCCAAAAAACAAGGTCGTCATGTTACAATTTTTTTTTTTATTGAGATTGACATATCACCAATGGTACTGACAGTGTATCAATTAAGCTGGTTAACTTGAATTATTATTGACCATGCACCAACACAAAATCGTCACATTAAGGCAAATGGTCAAACACAAAACTCTACTTGATGTGATATAGAAATAGTCTGACAAAACAACTTTACCTGTATATGATATAGAAGCAGTCTGACAAAACAACTTTACCTGTATATGATATAGAAACAGTGTGAGAAAACAACTTTACCTGTATATGATATAGAAACAGTCTGACAAAACAACTTTACCTGTATGTGATATAGAAACAGTCTGACAAAACAACTTTACCTGTATGGGATATAGAAACAGTCTGACAAAACAACTTTACCTGTATATGATATAGAAACAGTCTGACAAAACAACTTTACCTGTATATGATATAGAAACAGTCTGACAAAACAACTTTACCTGTATATGATATAGAAACAGTCTGACAAAACAACTTTACCTGTATATGATATAGAAACAGTCTGACAAAACAACTTTACCTGTATATGATATAGAAACAGTCTGACAAAACAACTTTACCTGTATATGATATAGAAACAGTCTGACAAAACAACTTTACCTGTATATGATATAGAAACAGTCTGACAAAACAACTTTACCTGTATATGATATAGAAACAGTCTGACAAAACAACTTTACCTGTATATGATATAGAAACAGTCTGACAAAACAACTTTACTTCTATGTGATATAAAAACAGTGTGACAAAACAACTTTACCTGTATATGATATAGAAACAGTCTGACAAAACAAATTTACCTGTATATGATATAGAAACAGTCTGACAAAACAACTTTACCTGTATGTGATATAGAAACAGTCTGACAAAGCAACTTTACTTCTATGTGATATAGAAACAGTGTGACAAAACAACTTTACCTTGTATGATATAGAAACAGTCTGACAAAACAACTTTACCTGTATATGATATAGAAACAGTCTGACAAAACAACTTTACCTGTATGGGATATAGAAACAGTCTGACAAAGCGACTTTACCTGTATGGGATATAGAAACAGTCTGACAAAACAACTTTACCTGTATATGATATAGAAACAGTCTGACAAAGCAACTTTACCTGTATGTGATATAGAAACAGTCAGACAAAACAACTTTATCTGTATATGATATAGAAACAGTCTGACAAAGCAACTTTACCTGTTTGTGATATAGAAACAGTGTGACAAAACAACTTTATCTGTATATGATATAGAAACAGTCTGACAAAGCAACTTTACCTGTATGTGATATAGAAACAGTCTGACAAAGCAACTTTACCTGTATATGATATAGAAACAGTCTGACAGAGCAACTTTACTTCAATGTGATATAGAAACAGTGTGACAAAACAACTTTACCTGTATGTGATATAGAAACAGTCTGACAAAGCGACTTTACCTATATGTGATATAGAAACAGTCTGACAAAAAATCATTACTTCTATGTGATATAGAAACAGTGTGACAAAACAACTTTACCTGTATGCGATATAGAAACAGTCCGACAAAACAACTTTACCTGTATATGATATAGAAACAGTGTGACAAAACAACTTTACCTGTATGCGATATAGAAACAGTCTGACAAAACAACTTTACCTATATGTGATATAGAAACAGTCTGACAAAGCGACTTTACCTGTATGTGATATAGAAACAGTCTGACAAAGCAACTTTACCTGCATGTGATATAGAAACAGTCTGACAAAGCAACTTTACCTGTATGTGATATAGAAACAGTGTGACAAAACAACTTTACCTGTATGTGACATAAAAACAGTGTGATATAACAACTTTACCTGTATTTGATATAGAAACAGTGTGACAAAACAACTTTACCTGTATGTGATATAGAAACAGTGTGACAAAACTTTACCTATATGTGATATAGAAACAGTTTGACAAAACTTTACCTATATGTGATATAGAAACAGTGTGACATAACAACTTTACCTGAATGTGATATAGAAACATTCTTGCAAAGCAACTTTACCTGTATGTGATATAGAAACAGTGTGAGAAAACAACTTTACCTGTATGTGATATAGAAACAGTCTGACAAAGCAACTGTACCTGTATGTGATATAAAAACAGTGTGAGAAAACAACTTTACCTGTATGTGATATAGAAACAGTCTGACAAAGCAACTTAACCTGTATGTGATATAAAAACAGTCTGACAAAGCAACTTTATTTCTATGTGATATAGAAACAGTGTGAGAAAACAACTTTACCTGTATGTGATATAGAAACAGTCTGACAAAGCGACTTTACCTGTGTCTGATATAGAAACAGTCAGACAAAACAACTTTACCTGTATGTGATATAGAAACAGTCTGACAAAGCGACTTTACCTGTATCTGATATAGAAACAGTCTGACAAAACAACTTAACCTGTATGTGATATACATAAGTCTGATAAACAACTTTACCTGTATGTGATATAGAAAAAATCTGACTAAACAACTCTACCTGTATATGATATAGAAACAGTGTGACATAAAAACTTTACCTGTATATGATATAGAAACAGTGTGACATAACAACTTTACCTGTATGTGATATAGAAACAGTCTGACAAAACAACTTTACCTGTATGTGATATAGAAACAGTGTGACATAAAAACTTTACCGGTATATGATATAGAAACAGTGTGACATAACAACTTTACCTGTATGTGATATAAAAACATTCTTACAAAACAACGTTACCTGTATGTGATATAGATAAGTCTGACAAAACAACTTTACCTATATGTGATATAGAAACAGTTTGACAAAACAACTTTACCTGTATGTGATATAGAAACAGTCTGACAAAACAACTCTACCTGTATATGATATAGAAACAGTGTGACCTAACAATTTTACCTGTATGTGATATAGAAACAGTCTGACAAAGCAACTTTACTTGTACGTGATATAGAAACAGTCTGACAAAACAACTTTACCTGTATGTGATATAGAAACAGTTTGACAAAACAACTTTACCTATATGTGATATAGAAACAGTCTGACAAAACAACTCTACCTGTATATGATATAGAAACAGTCTGACAAAGCATCTTTACCTGTATGTGATATAGAAACAGTCTGACAAAGCAACTTTACCTGTATGTGATATAGAAACAGTCAGACAAAGCGACTTTACCTGTTTGTGATATAGAAACAGTCAGACAAAGCAATTTTACTTCTATGTGATATAGAAACAGTGTGAGAAAACAACTTTACCTGTATGTGATATAGAAACAGTCTGACAAAGCATCTTTACTTCTATGTGATATAGAAACAGTGTGACAAAACAAATTTACCTATATGTGATATAGAAACAGTCTGACAAAACAACATTACCTGTATGTGATATAAAAACAGTGTGACATAACAACTTTACCTGTATGTGATATAGAAACAGTGTGACAAAACTTTACCTGTATGTGATATAGAAACAGTGTGACATAACAACTTTACCTGTATGTGATATAGAAACATTCTTACAAAACAACTTTACCTGTATGTGATATAGATAAGTCTGACAAAACAACTTTACCTGTATGTGATATAGAAACAGTCTGACAAAACAACTTTACCTGTATACATCTTTTGAAATGTAATCCAGCTGTACGTAAATGGGTAAGCATACATAAATAGATGTTTTATCTAACTTCCACTCTATAAAATCAATCAAAATTACAAGAATAAATGGAACTGTCAACAAAAACAAAGTTATCATACTTGTTTAACATACTTGTTGCAGAACTTATCAGACACTTACTTTGTGAAGACTGGGAGCTGGGCTCCCATCACTTTGTTGTAGAACCTATCAGACACTTACTTTGTGCAGACCGGGAGCTGGGCTCCCATCACTTTGTTATAGAACCTATCAGACACTTACTTTGTGGAGACCAGGAGCTGGGCTCCCATCACTTTGTTATGGAACCTATCAGACACTTACTTTGTGGAGACCAGGAGCTGGGCTCCCATCACTTTGTTATAGAACCTATCAGACACTTACTTTGTGGAGACCAGGAGCTGGGCTCCCATCACTTTGTTATAGAACCTATCAGACACTTACTTTGTGGAGACCAGGAGCTGGGCTCCCATCACTTTGTTATAGAACCTATCAGACACTTACTTTGTGGAGACCAGGAGCTGGGCTCCCATCACTTTGTTATAGAACCTATCAGACACTTACTTTGTGGAGACCAGGAGCTGGGCTCCCATCACTTTGTTATAGAACCTATCAGACACTTACTTTGTGGAGACCAGGAGCTGGGCTCCCATCACTTTGTTATAGAACCTATCAGACACTTACTTTGTGGAGACCAGGAGCTGGGCTCCCATCACTTTGTTATAGAACCTATCAGACACTTACTTTGTGGAGACCAGGAGCTGGGCTCCCATCACTTTGTTATAGAACCTATCAGACACTTACTTTGTGGAGACCAGGAGCTGGGCTCCCATCACTTTGTTATAGAACCTATCAGACACTTACTTTGTGGAGACCAGGAGCTGGGCTCCCATCACTTTGTTATAGAACCTATCAGACACTTACTTTGTGGAGACCAGGAGCTGGGCTCCCATCACTTTGTTATAGAACCTATCAGACACTTACTTTGTGGAGACCAGGAGCTGGGCTCCCATCACTTTGTTATAGAACCTATCAGACACTTACTTTGTGGAGACCAGGAGCTGGGCTCCCATCACTTTGTTATAGAACCTATCAGACACTTACTTTGTGGAGACCAGGAGCTGGGCTCCCATCACTTTGTTATAGAACCTATCAGACACTTACTTTGTGGAGACCAGGAGCTGGGCTCCCATCACTTTGTTATAGAACCTATCAGACACTTACTTTGTGGAGACCAGGAGCTGGGCTCCCATCACTTTGTTATAGAACCTATCAGACACTTACTTTGTGGAGACCAGGAGCTGGGCTCCCATCACTTTGTTATAGAACCTATCAGACACTTACTTTGTGGAGACCAGGAGCTGGGCTCCCATCACTTTGTTATAGAACCTATCAGACACTTACTTTGTGGAGACCAGGAGCTGGGCTCCCATCACTTTGTTATAGAACCTATCAGACACTTACTTTGTGGAGACCAGGAGCTGGGCTCCCATCACTTTGTTATAGAACCTATCAGACACTTACTTTGTGGAGACCAGGAGCTGGGCTCCCATCACTTTGTTATAGAACCTATCAGACACTTACTTTGTGGAGACCAGGAGCTGGGCTCCCATCACTTTGTTATAGAACCTATCAGACACTTACTTTGTGGAGACCAGGAGCTGGGCTCCCATCACTTTGTTATAGAACCTATCAGACACTTACTTTGTGGAGACCAGGAGCTGGGCTCCCATCACTTTGTTATAGAACCTATCAGACACTTACTTTGTGGAGACCAGGAGCTGGGCTCCCATCACTTTGTTATAGAACCTATCAGACACTTACTTTGTGGAGACCAGGAGCTGGGCTCCCATCACTTTGTTATAGAACCTATCAGACACTTACTTTGTGGAGACCAGGAGCTGGGCTCCCATCACTTTGTTATAGAACCTATCAGACACTTACTTTGTGGAGACCAGGAGCTGGGCTCCCATCACTTTGTTATAGAACCTATCAGACACTTACTTTGTGAAGACCAGGAGCTGGGCTCCCATCACTTTGTTATAGAACCTATCAGACACTTACTTTGTGAAGACCGGGAGCTGGGCTCCCATCACTTTGTTATAGAACCTATCAGACACTTATTTTGTTAAGACCGGGAGCTGGGCTCCCATCACTTTGTTATAGAAAATATCATACACTTACTTTCTTAAGACCGGGAGCTGGGCTCCCATCACTTTGTTATAGAACCTATCAGACATTTATTTTGTGAAGACCGGGAGCTGGGCTCCCATCAGTTTGTTATAGAAAATATCATACACTTACTTTCTTAAGACCGGGAGATGGGCTCCCATCACTTTGTTATAGAACCTATCAGACATTTATTTTGTGAAGACCGGGAGCTGGGCTCCCATCACTTTGTTATATAACTTATCAGACACGTACTTTGTGAAGACCAGGAGCTGGGCTCCCATCACTTTGTTATAGAACCTATCAGACACTTACTTTGTGAAGACCGGGAGCTGGGCTCCCATCACTTTGTTATATAACTTATCAGACACTTACTTTGTGAAGACCAGGAGCTGGGCTCCCATCACTTTGTTATATAACCTATCAGACACTTACTTTGTGAAGACCGGGAGCTGGGCTCCCATCACTTTGATCCTGGCGAAGAGTAGGAAAAGTGTGGTTCCCACAAGGAAGGCAGCTCTCACTATAGAATTCCTAAGCCAGGCAGGGATGGAAGGCTTCCCCTTCACAAAGCTTCCCACAACTACCAGCAGCTCCATAAATGTAGCCTGAAACAGATACCAGTAAAGATTATCTACAGCAATGACAGTAAGGGTTATCTCTCTTCACTGCAGCTCTGTATACACAATATACAGCAATGTCAGTAAGGGTTATCTCCCTTCACTGCAGCTCTGTATACACAATCTTCAGCAATGTCTATAAGGGTTATCTCCCTTCATTGAAGATCTTTATCCACAATCTTCAGCAATGCCAGTAAGGGTTATCTTCTTCACTGCAGATCTGTATACACAATCTACAGCAATGCCAGTAAGGATTATCTCCCTTCACTGGAGCTCTGTATACACAATCTACAGCAATGCCAGTAAGGGTTATCTCCCTTCACCGCAGCTCCGTATACACATTCTACAGCAATGCCATTAAGGGTTATCTCCCTTCACTGCAGTTCTGTATACACAATCTACAGCAATGTCAGTAAGGGTTATCTCCCTTCCAATGCCAGTTAGTGTTATCTTCCTTCACTGCAGCTCTGTATAACACAATCTACAGCAATAACAGTAAGGGTTATCTCCCTTCCAATGCCAGTAAGTGTTATCTCCCTTCACTGCAGCTTTGAATAGACAATATACAGCAATGCCAGTAAGGGTTATCTCCCTTCACTGCAGCTCTGTATACACAATCTACAGCAATGCCAGTAAGAGTTATCTCCCTTCACATCAGCTCTGTATACACAATCTACAGCAATGCCAGTAAGGATTATCTCCCTTCATTTCAGCTCTGTATACACAATCTACTGCAATGCCAGTAAGGATTATCTCCCTTCACTGCAGCTCTGTATACACAATCTACAGCAATGTCTATAAGGGTTATCTCCCTTCACTGCAGCTCTGTATAAACAATCTACAGCAATGTCAGTAAGGGTTATCTCCCTTCACTGCAGCTCTGTATACACAATCTACAGCAATGTCTATAAGGGTTATCTCCCTTCACTGCAGCTCTGTATACACAATCTACAGCAATGCAAGTAAGGGTTATCTCCCTCACCACAATTCCTTGATCAATGGGCAAGTTGTTTTATGCAGACAAACCAGTTCATCTTTTTTGAAATGAATATACAATGTTCATGCAGGCCTTGGAAAGTTTTTTCCAAGGTTTGCTAGAAAGCAACATCATATTACTAGGTTCGTCCCTATTTCATAAAAAAACAACTTGGTTTCAAACGTTTGGAATGCAAAAAATGAAAGCAACCCTTGCCTACAACAGATACCAGTACAGGTTTGTAACAGGAGAAAGAGAAAATGTAATGGCCAGACCAGGGTTCGAATCCGGGACCCTCCAAACTTTAGATGGACGCTCTACCAATTGAGCTACCAGTCCAGTTCTGCTACAGGTTAAACGATGTCTTCAAAAGATACCAGTGATGATTATCTCCCTTTCTATAAGATCTGTAAACTGACAGCAGCCTAGGAATGATTGAACACAGCATTACCAAACCAACACTGTAAACTACTAATGATACAGGACCCTAGACTACAGTACTTACCTCTGTGATACAAACACCTTATACACACAGAACACATATATGTGCTACCCTGCTGACAGTACTCACCCGCTGAGCTACAAACACCTCGAACACACATCACACCCCTATGACTGTGCTACCCTGCTGACAGTACTCAACCGCTGAGCTAAGAACACCTCATACACACAACACACCCCTATGACTGTGCTACCCTGCTGACAGTACTCACCCGCTGAGCTAAGAACACCTCATACACACAGCACACCCCTATGACTGTGCTACCCTGCTGACAGTACTCACCCGCTGAGCTAAGAACACCTCATACACACAGCACACCCCTATGACTGTGCTACCCTGCTCCTAGATAACAGTACTAACCGGCTGAGCTACGAACACCTCATACACACAGCACACCCCTATGACTGTGGTGCCCTGCTCCTAGATGAAAGTACTCACCGGTTGAGCTACGAACACCTCGTACACACAACACACCCCTATGACTGTGCTACCCTGTTTCTAGATGACAGTACTCACAGGTTGAGCTACGAACACCTCGTACACACAACACACCCCTATGACTTTGCTACCCTGTTCCTAGATGGCAGTACTAACAGGCTGAGCTACGAACACCTCATATACACAGCACACCCCTATGACTGTGCTACCCTGCTCCTAAATGACAGTACTCACCGGTTGAGCTACGAACACCTCGTACACACAGCACACCCCTATGACTTTGCTACCCTGTTCCTAGATGGCAGTACTAACAGGCTGAGCTACGAACACCTCGTACACACAGCACACCCCTATGACTGTGGTGCCCTGCTCCTAGATGACAGTACTCACCTGCTGAGCTACGAACACCTCGTACACACAGCACACCCCTATGACTGTGCTCCCCTGCTCCTAGATGACAGTACTCACCCGCTGAGCTACGAACACCTCGTACACACAGCACACCCCTATGACTGTGCTACCCTGTTCCAAGATGACAGTACTCACCCGCTGAGCTACGAACACCTCGTACACACAGCACACTCCTATGACTGTGATGCCCTGCTCTTTACACAACATGGCTACTGTGACAAGAACCACAGTCAAGATCAGGGGTCTCCAAACTGTATAAAGAAAAAAACTAAAATGTAGGAGTCACAATTCTATTGCAGTTCTGAAAGTAGAGCAGATGATGAAAAAATAAAAGGCATGTTTGTGTTGTTTGAGACCTGTATCCAGTGGACTTGGAGACAGACATTTGGATATGTTTGTGTTACCTATTTGAGACCTGTATCCAGTGGACTTGGAGACAGACATTTGGATATGTTTGTGTTACCTATTTGAGACCTGTATCCAGTGGACATGGAGACAGACATTTGGATATGTTTGTGTTACCTATTTGAGACCTGTATCCAGTGGACATGGAGACAGACATTTGGATATGTTTGTGTTACCTATTTGAGACCTGTATCCAGTGGACATGGAGACAGACATTTGGATATGTTTGTGTTACCTATTTGAGACCTGTATCCAGTGGACATGGAGACAGACATTTGGATATGTTTGTGTTACCTATTTGAGACCTGTATCCAGTGGACATGGAGACAGACATTTGGATATGTTTGTGTTACCTATTTGAGACCTGTATCCAGTGGACATGGAGACAGACATTTGGATATGTTTGTGTTACCTATTTGAGACCTGTATCCAGTGGACATGGAGACAGACATTTGGATATGTTTGTGTTACCTATTTGAGACCTGTATCCAGTGGACATGGAGACAGACATTTGGATATGTTTGTGTTACCTATTTGAGACCTGTATCCAGTGGACATGGAGACAGACATTTGGATATGTTTGTGTTACCTATTTGAGACCTGTATCCAGTGGACATGGAGACAGACATTTGGATATGTTTGTGTTACCTATTTGAGACCTGTATCCAGTGGACATGGAGACAGACATTTGGATATGTTTGTGTTACCTATTTGAGACCTGTATCCAGTGGACATGGAGACAGACATTTGGATATGTTTGTGTTACCTATTTGAGACCTGTATCCAGTGGACATGGAGACAGACATTTGGATATGTTTGTGTTACCTATTTGAGACCTGTATCCAGTGGACATGGAGACAGACATTTGGATATGTTTGTGTTACCTATTTGAGACCTGTATCCAGTGGACATGGAGACAGACATTTGGATATGTTTGTGTTACCTATTTGGGACCTGTATCCAGTGGACATGGAGACAGACATATGGATATGTTTGTGTTACCTATCTGAGACCTGTATCCAGTGGACTTGGAGACAGACATTTGGATATG
The DNA here is from genome assembly GCF_002113885.1 of Mizuhopecten yessoensis. Lineage (NCBI taxonomy): Eukaryota > Metazoa > Mollusca > Bivalvia > Pectinida > Pectinidae > Mizuhopecten > Mizuhopecten yessoensis. The sequence continues at coordinate 339,974 of NW_018403788.1, read as the reverse complement.
TTTGTGTTACCTATTTGGGACCTGTATCCAGTTGACTTGTATACAGACATTGGGATATGTTTGTGTTACCTATTTGAGACCTGTATCCCGTGGACATAGATACAGACATTGGGATATGTTTGTGTTACCTATTTGGGACCTGTATCCAGTGGACTTGGATACAGACATTTGGATATGTTTGTGTTACCTATTTGGGACCTGTATCCAGTGGACATGGATACGGACATTTGGATAGGTTTGTGTTACCTATTTGAGACCTGTATCCAGTGGACATAGATACAGACATTGGGATATGTTTGTGTTACCTATTTGAGACCTGTATCCAGTGGACTTGGAGACAGACATTGGGATATGTTTGTGTTACCTATTTGGGACCTGTATCCAGTGGATATGGAGACAGACATTGGGATATGTTTGTGTTAACTATTTGAGACCTGTATCCAGTGGACATGGAGACAGACATTTGGATATGTTTGTGTTCCCTATCTGAGACCTGTATCCAGTGGACTTGGATACAGACATTTGGATATGTTCGTGTTACCTATTTGGGACCTGTATCCAGAGGATATGGAGACAGACATTGGATCCAGTGGACTTGGAGACAGACATTGGGATATGTTTGTGCCAACTATTTGAGACCTGTATCCAGTGGACTTGGAGACAGACATTTGGATATGTTTGTGTTCCCTATCTGAGACCTGTATCCAGTGGACATAGATACAGACATTGGGATATGTTTGTGCCAACTATTTGAGACCTGTATCCAGGGGACTTGGATACAGACATTTGGATATGTTTGTGTTACCTATTTGGGACCTGTATCCAGTTGATTTGGAGAAGGACATCAGTGCTAACAGAAAGAATATTGAAGACAGTGCCTCTGCTCTTCCAACCACTCCAGTCACCTGTAAATAAAATACACACATTTGTATAGCTCTATTTTACAATATAGGTTTAAGAAATTAAAATATATATTTAATACATCATAAATGTAATCAATTTTTCAAAAAACTGTGCGCAACTTTTCACTAACTTTTGGCCAAACATTATTTAAGTTTCAGATATATACAGTATCATATATATGTATAATATAAGGCACATTCAAATTTATTTAGATTTAAGACAAATTACAAACTTACAGCCTCCACATGGATTGGGTGGATAGCAAAGAGGAAGGCTGCCACAAAACTGGCGAGGTCCGGCAGGAACATACGACACATTCTACAAGGAAAAAAATCCAAAAAGAGAATGTGGAGCAGTGCACACAAAACAACAGGAAGTGAAATATTACAATCAAGACAACAGGAAGTGAAATATTACAATCAAGACAACAGGAAGTGATATATTACAATCAAGACAACAGGAAGTGGAATAGCATATGCAAACCATTTTTTTTCCAATATTATAAACTTAAAAACAGACATGGAATGTCACAAACTCTACAACAGGAAGTGAATTAAAAGGTCTCTTATTTCAGATCACCAATATTATATTTAACTTTATACAGGCTAACATACCAGGTACAACTAGGAAAAATGATATAAATTCTTCAAAACACATCTGGCTGAGGTAACAAAAATTGATATTGATTGACAGTTAAAAGAGTAATAGTTTACTTCATGAACAGGAGGCAGACGACAGCATGGAGGATGACGTTAACAAGATGGTAGCCCATGGTGTCGAGCTCATGGAGAAGGTAGTTGAGACGAAAGGTCAACACACATAGTGGTCGGTAGGACTTGTGACTCTTCTCCTACATTGGTGTAAGAAATGGAACAGGTGTTATCGTATCATTCTCAAATAGTCACACTTAAGTTTTCTAGTTAGTAGTGTATACATGTGAAACAAAGTATTAGGTAGACAAAGATGCCTACAGAGGATCCTGAATGAAAACATATGTAGTGACATCACAGTTAAGTTAGTTATAGTAACTTGAAGTTTTTTTCCCAAATACTGCATTAATATACCAATTGTATCTCCTCACAAAAAATTGGTGGCCGGATGTCGCTGAAAAATATTACTAAACGAACTAAGGACCTTTTGGTTCTTCAGAAAAAGTCATTTGAAGTTTTAAGATATATTTGACCCCTGTGACCTTGAAGGTGGGTCAAGGTCATTTTTGTTTTCAAACTTTGTTGGGCTCCATCCTATAAATCTACCAGCTTAATATCCTGACTCAAGGACCTTTAGTTCTCCGGAGAAAGCTACATGTCAAATATCATGACAGTAGGCCTTTAGTTCTCTGGAGAAAGCTACATGTCAAATATCATGTCAGTAGGCCTTTAGGTCTCCGGAGAAAGCTACATGTCAAATATCATGTCAGTAGGACTTTAGGTCTCCGGAGAAAGCTACATGTCAAATATCATGACAGTATGCCTTTAGTTCTCCGGAGAAAGCTACATGTCAAATATCATGTCAGTAGGACTTTAGGTCTCCGGAGAAAGCTACATGTCAAATATCATGTCAGTAGGCCTTTAGTTCTCCGGAGAAAGTTACATGTCAAATATCATGTCAGTAGGCCTTTAGGTCTCCGGAGAAAGCTACATGTCAAATATCATGTCAGTAGGCCTTTAGTTCTCCGGAGAAGCTACATGTCAAATATCATGACAGTAGGCCTTTAGGTCTCCGGAGAAAGCTACATGTCAAATATCATGTCAGTAGGCCTTTAGTTCTCCGAGGAAAGCTACATGTCAAATATCATGACAGTAGGCCTTTAGTTCTCCGGAGAAAGCTACATGTCAAATATCATGACAGTAGGACTTTAGTTCTCCGGAGAAAGCTACATGTCAAATATCATGACAGTAGGCCTTTAGTTCTCTGGAGAAAGCTACATGTCAAATATCATGTCAGTAGGCCTTTAGGTCTCCGGAGAAAGCTACATGTCAAATATCATGACAGTAGGCCTTTTGTTTTTTTAGAAGTTGTTTCACAGGAAAGTTGACGATGGATGGACAGATGGCAGATGCCGTGTCACAGCATAAGCTCACTAATAAATCTAACAAATATCATTCATGACAACATTTGAAATAAATATTTCTTTTGAAAGAAAAGCTTGTCCTATGATCATGTTAATTTTTTTTAAAAGTGTCCATTTCCCCGAAGATATGTTCATTTCAATATTGACATGTGTGCAACTAATGATGATATATAATTACTACTGAGGTGATCTGATCAACATGATAGAATCTTAGTCTGTAGTTTCAAAGTGGGGTAATTATATAATAAGTTGCCTAAATACATGCCCCTCTTTTGGGGCCCATTTTCTTATTGGCAATGCTGACCTTTATTTTCGTTATTACAGATGATCAATGTGACATTTTCAGTAATTTTGAAGTAATAATTTATAAGATAACATATGTCATACTGATATGAAATTACAGCGTTAAAAACAGGTCTACGTACTGTGTAACTTCTGTCAGCAGTTCTTGTCTTGGTCATCGTTAAATTTAAACTGGCTCGTTTCGAAATCGTCACAGTATTGTATTGGCGTTATATTTAATAGGGCTTTCCAGTACAAATATGTTGGTTAAACTGGATATTTGGATGACCTATGAACATAGGGATAGCAAGGAAGCATAATTGGCAGTGCAGACAACATGTACATTCAATAGATAAAATATTGCTTCTAACACTATGTCCCTTTGATAATAATTGTAAACTAGTAAGCTCTTGGGACAACAGTATGTCCTACCTGTAAACTGTGTACACACAGAAATAAATACCTTGTGCATGGGCGTACCCCAAAAGTCATTCCAGAGGAGTCGTTGTACTGGGACATGGGGTCGCAGATCTCTATTTTCTACAATTGCCGAGACATCATCGAACACAAAACCAGCCTCCAAGGAGTTGTAGTAGCACACGGCCACTGTCAGCACCACAGCAAGCTGGTACATCATCAGCTGCTCCATCACAAACACTACAAAATAATGGTAACACGGTGTTTACAAGCAGCATTGAACAGACTTATGTACTTATAAAATTATATCTTTAAAGTAATAATAATGATAATAATAATGATACTGGACGCAGGCAATATGCCTATATATCCAGATCTGGAATATCGTCAGACACTATGCCGACGTCCCGGCAATGAATAAGTTCATTATTGTCCATCTCATGGTTATAGAAACAATCAGGTTGTCCCCAATACTTATCCAGACAGGATTCCAATGTTTTGATTGTTGGTGAGGTGACGACAGTATCGGGTAGGGACTTCCAGTGGTTTACAATACGTTCTTTAAAAACATATTTTCTTAAGCTCAACCTGCACATCCCCTTTAGTAGTGTGAGACTGTGGCCTCTTGTTCTTTTGTTATTATTTAGGCATAAAAATCCTTTGCTGACCGCGTTATCGTATCCTCCGTGAGTTAGTTTGTACACTTGAACCATGTCTCCTCGCAGTCTTCTATGCTTGAGTGTTGGTAGTTTTAATATCCTTAATCTGTGATCATAGTTCAACTCCTTCATTCCCGGTATTTGTTTAGTCGCTCTTCTTTGTACATTTTCCAGTTCATTTATGTGTTTTTGTAGGTAGGGATTCCATACGCTGGCCCCGTAATCCAGGTGCGGTCTTACAAGCGCTTTATACAAAAGACAGAATGTTGTATTGTCTAAATATGTGTAAGTTCTTCGGATAGTTCCCATTATTCTGTTTGCTTTATTGACCGAGTCGGGGATATGATCGCTGAAATCTAGGTTATTGTCCGTAATAATTCCTAGATCCTTTTCTTTTGTTATGTTTTCCAAAGTGACATCGACCCTCCCATCTTCCGTATCTTTATACAAATGTAGTGGTGCGTTGTTTATGTTCTTTCCTAAGGTGAAATTTTAACAACCATTTATCTGACCATTCTTGGAGCTGGTCAAGATCATCCTGTAGGGTACTATTTTGATCATAATTGTAAATTTTTGTATCATATGCAAACAAGAATGTTGCTGCGTTGATTGTTTCTGGGAGGTCATTTATGTAGATTACAAATAAGGATGGCCCTAAAACACTACCCGGTGGAATCCCACTAGTTACCTCCATCCATTTAGACGTTTCACCATTGACTGATACTCTCTGCTTCCGGTTTGTTATGAAACTGTGTACCCACCGTACAATTTCCGGTGATAGTCCGTATGATCTTAATTTGCCTATTAAACGTAAGTGGGGAACAGTGTCCACGGCCTTCATAAAATCAAGATAAACTGTTTGGATTGATCTCCCTTGGTCGAGAACCTCCGTCCAGTCGTCAATTACTTTTAACAGCTGAAGTTCGTGATTTTTGATGGATTTTTTTTAGGCAAGCTCTATACATCATTACATAACAGATGCATGATATAGACAAGATCAGCAATAAAGTCTACTCAACATTGAGCTTTCCGAGAAGGAACTGGAAAATGTGTCCATCACCACTAAAATCCTATACATACAAAACTCTCATGAAATCAATGATAGAACATGGCTCTAGATCTTGGAACCCCAATCACCACTAAAACCCTCACCATACAAAACTCTCATGAAATCAAAGATAGAATATGTATGGCTCTACAGTGTGGGGCCCCAATCACCACTAAAACCCTCTCCATACAAAACTCTCATGAAATCAAAGATAGAATATGTATGGCTCTACAGTGTGGGGCCCCAATCACCACTAAAACCCTCTACATACAAAACTCATGAAATCAATGATAGAACCTTGGCTCTACAGTTTGGGACCCCCATCACCACTAAAACCCTCTCCATACAAAACTCTCATGAAATCAAAGATAGAATATGTATTGCTCTACAGTGTGGGGCCCCAATCACCACTAAAACCCTCTCCATACAAAACTCTCATGAAATCAATGATAGAACATGGCTCTACAGTGTGGGGCCCCCATAACCACCAAAACCCTCTCCATACAAAACTCTCATGAAATCAATGATAGAACATGCCTCTACAGTGTGGGGCCCCAATCACCACTAAAACCCTCTACATACAAAACTCTAATGAAATCAATGATAGAACATGGCTCTACAGTGTGGGACCCCAATCACCACTAAAACCCTCTACATACAAAACTCTAATGAAATCAATGATAGAACATGGCTCTACAGTGTGGGGCCCCCATCACCACTAAAACCCTCTACATACAAAACTCTAATGAAATCAATGATAGAACATGGCTCTACAGTGTGGGGCCCCCATAACCACTAAAACCCTCTACATACAAAACTCTCATGACATCAATGATAGAACATGGCTCTACAGTGTGGGGCCCCCATAACCACTAAAACCCTCTACATACAAAACTCTCATGGAATCAATGATAGAACATGGCACTACAGTTTGGGACCCCAATCACCCCTAAAACCCTCTACATACAAAACTCTCATGAAATCAATGATAGAACATGGCACTACAGTTTGGGACCCCAATCACCACTAAAACCCTCTAAATACAAAACTCTCATGAAATCAATGATAGAACATGGCTCTACAGTGTGGGGCCGAAATCACCACTAAAACCCTCTCCATACAAAACTCTCATGAAATCAAAGATGGAATATGTAGTGCTCTACAGTGTGGGGCCCCAATCACCACCAAAACCCTCTACATACAAAACTCTCATGAAATCATGGCTCTACAGTGTGGGGCCCCAATAGTGTGGGGCCCCAATCACCACTAAAACCCTCTACATACAAAACTCTCATGAAATCATGGCTCTACAGTGTGGGGCCCCAATAGTGTGGGGCCCCAATCACCACTAAAACCCTCTAAATACAAAGCTCTCATGAAATCAATGATAGAACAGGGCTCTAGATTTTGGGACCCCAATCACCACTAAATCCCTCTCCATACAAAACTCTCATGAAATCGATGATAGAACATGGCTCTACAGTTTGGGACCCCCATCACCACTAAAACCCTCTACATACAAAACTCTCATGAAATCAATAATAGAACATGGCTCTACAGTGTGGGTCCGAAATCACCACTAAAACCCTCTCCATTCAAAACTCTCATGAAATCAATGATAGAACAGGGCTCTAGATTTTGGGACCCCAATCACCACTAAACCCCTCTAAATACAAAACTCTCATGAAATCAAAGATAGAATATGTATTGCTCTACAGTGTGGGGCCCCAATAGTGTGGGGCCCCAATCACCACTAAAACCCTCTAAATACAAAGCTCTCATGAAATCAATGATAGAACAAGGCTCTAGATTTTGGGACCCCCATCACCACTAAAACCCTCTACATACAAAACTCTCATGAAATCAACGATAGAACATGGTTCTACAGTGTGGGGCCCCCATCACCACTAAAACCCTCTACATACAAAACTCTCATGAAATCATGGCTCTACAGTGTGGGGCCCCAATTACCACTAAAACCCTCTACATACAAAACTCTCATGAAATCAATGATAGAACATGGCTCTACAGTGTTGGGCCCCCATAACCACTAAAACCCTCTCCATACAAAACTCTCATGAAATCAATGATAGAACATGGCTCTACAGTGTGGGGCCCCAATCACCACTAAAACCCTCTACATACAAAACTCTCATGAAATCAACGATAGAACATGGCTCTACAGTGTGGGGCCCCAATCAACACTAAAACCCTCTACATACAAAACTCTCATGAAATCAATGATAGAACCTTGGCTCTACAGTTTGGGACCCCTCCATACAAAACTCTCATGAAATAAAAAATAGAACATGGCTCTACCGTGTGGGGCCCCAATTACCACGAAAACCCTCTACATACAATCAATGATAGAACATGGCTCTACAGTTTGGGACCCCTCCATACAAAACTCTCATGAAATCAATGATAGAACATGGCTCTACAGTTTGGGACCCCCATCACCAATAAAACCTTCTACATGCAAAACTCTCATGAAATCAATAATAGAACATGGCTCTAGATTTTGGGGCCGCCATTAAAACTATAGAATAAAACAGAGTAGCAAGGTTCATCAGTATAAGAGAAACATGACCTGGACACTGTTGAGAACAGACAAATGTACCTCGACTTAGTTACCGTAGTACTCTCTTGTATCATAGTAAATGGCTATCTCTTGTATCATAGTAAATGGCTTTCTCTTGTATCATAGTAAATGGCTTTCTCTTGTATCATAGTAAATGGCTTTCTCTTGTATCATAGTAAATGGCTATCTCTTGTATCATAGTAAATGGCTATCTCTTGTATCATAGTAAATGGCTATCTCTTGTATCATAGTAAATGGCTATCTCTTGTATCATAGTAAATGGCTATCTCTTGTATCATAGTAAATGGCTATCTCTTGTATCATAGTAAATGGCTATCTCTTGTATCATAGTAAATGGCTATCTCTTGTATCATAGTAAATGGCTATCTCTTGTATCATAGTAAATGGCTATCTCTTGTATCATAGTAAATGGCTATCTCTTGTATCATAGTAAATGGCTATCTCTTGTATCATAGTAAATGGCTATCTCTTGTATCATAGTAAATGGCTATCTCTTGTATCATAGTAAATGGCTATCTCTTGTATCATAGTAAATGGCTATCTCTTGTATCATAGTAAATGGCTATCTCTTGTATCATAGTAAATGGCTATCTCTTGTATCATAGTAAATGGCTATCTCTTGTATCATAGTAAATGGCTATCTCTTGTATCATAGTAAATGGCTATCTCTTGTATCATAGTAAATGGCTTTCTCTTGTATCATAGTAAATGGCTATCTCTTGTATCATAGTAAATGGCTATCTCTTGTATCATAGTAAATGGCTTTCTCTTGTATCATAGTAAATGGCAATCTCTTGTATCATAGTAAATGGCTATCTCTTGTATCATAGTAAATGGCTTTCTCTTGTATCATAGTAAATGGCAATCTCTTGTATCATAGTAAATGGCTATCTCTTGTATCATAGTAAATGGCTTTCTCTTGTATCATAGTAAATGGCTTTTTCTTGTATCATAGTAAATGGTTTTCTCTTGTATCATAGTAAATGGCTATCTCTTGTATCATAGTAAATGGCTTTCTCTTGTATCATAGTAAATGGCGTTCTCTTGTATCATAGTAAATGGCTCCGCATGACGTAAGCTAACACCAATGATGACCATCTAGAAAGGAAAAATACAAAAATAACAACCAAATTTTTGTATCATTTTCCCATAAATTTCAGCCATCATTTTCCTCTAAAACAAAACAAACAAGGACGGAAAAATATATATGCCCAACCGACGCCAAACTGACATTCTTAAAACCCTAACCTACGCCAAACTGACATTCTTAAAACCCTAACCGACGCCAAACTGACATTCTTAAAACCTAACCGACGCCAAACTGACATTCTTCAAACCCTAACCGACGCCAAACTGACATTCTTAAAACCCTTCTAACTTATACAGTTGTGGGATGGCACATTGTTACACAATATCGGTGTGCGCAAGTTGTACACACCATGTGCTAACGATAAAAATCTGGACGATTATTGCTTTTACGCACATTTGTGCGCAGGATGGATGAGGACTGTGTGGTACGGTTTCGTGTTTAAACATATAAACTTGATTTTTGATTAAAAGTACGTTTCTACATTCAAGCTACATCTTTCACCTTGTCTTTTAATCTATATTTTCTTAAATTGATAAATAGTGTTTTCAGTGTACCTGTTTTATAACTGTAAAATCGTTATTACTTTCAGGTAAAATAAATGTATCCTTTTGAATTTTTTAATATTTATATTTCATCTACTACCACGTGTCATTATAATTCTTTAAAAAGAAAATAGAATATATTTTTAATAAGGTAGACATTAGTTCTTAATAATAATATGTATTACACTACCATCTACATCATTTTGAAACAGACTACAAAATGTATGTATAACCAAATTGTTATTAGGTGTGAAATTTAAATGTATGCTAGGTGCACGAGACTAGGTATTTTAGAAATGTATGCTAGTGAGACTAGGTATTTTAGAAATGTATGCTAGGTGAGACTAGGTATTTTAGAAATGTATGTTAGGTGAGACTATATTTAGGTATTTAAGAGATGTATGCTATGTGAGACTAAACCGAAAATCCAGATGAAGGAGAGCTGTAGACCAAAAATGAATGCAAATAACAAATACTTAACATCCAGTTGTGTTTCTGTAACGGTCATACGGTATCACATATCAGCTCTCTGTGTAAGGCATGGTCAGGTAAAACTCTGGTCAATCATCTTAATGTTATTTACCTGTTCCGTTAACTGGGAGCCAAACCCATTCTTGACAGTCTAACGGTCACTGTAATACAGTGTTACTGTAACACGCATGTAATATTGAACATTATCTTAATTATTGTGATCGGAAATTAATATATACAGTATTACTCAGTAAAATTAATATATACAGTATTACTCAGTAAAATTAATATATAAAGTATTACTCAGTAAAATTAATATATACAATATTACTCAGTAAAATTAATATATACAGTATTACTCAGTAAAATTAATATATACAGTATTACTCAGTAAAATTAAGAACTATTCCTGAAAAAGAAAAAACATACTGTACTTGAATAACTGCAACTGAAGGAATCAATTTATTTCATATATCCTTTACAACCGTCAAAAAATCTATTTGTGTCAAAGTTGCTTCCCTTATAAATTTGTCAAAATTTTAAACCATGAATATAGTATGATTTTGATGAAACATGGTAGGCATGTAGAACATACACATGGAAGCACGGTAGTCTAGTGATAAGATGCCAGACTCATGACCGAAGGGTTGCGAGTTCGATTCACGTCACGGCACTGTGTTGTATCTTTGAACAAGATACTTTGATATGATTGTTCCAGTCTACTCAGCTGTAAATGAGTATGTGATTAGGCAGTGCTAGAATTGTTGAATGCTAGCTGTGAGTGCCGAAATGGCAACACTGGCTGGATGCTCCCAAGGGCGTTGAGAAAGATATTGGCTGGTTGCAAAGGCCCTATAACCACGGATAATAATTTGTGAACCGCTTTGAGACGATTGACCTACCAACAAGGTTGTGATAAAGCGGTATATAAGAACCTCAAATTATTATTATTATTAGTAACTGATATTTTACATGTGATATTTTTTGTATGTGATGTATTTTTCCTTATGCGATATACATTTTTCTTGCTTGTTGAAATATACATGATAAATTCTAGCTTGTTGAAATATATTGATATCTATTTCCTCTTATTATTACAATGTTTTATATTGATATAATCACTATGTTAGTCTTATCCATTTATTTCCATGCTGTTAAAGCACTGTTATCTCAATATGTCAATAATGTATTTTTTCATTTATTGTGCACATATCTTGCAGAACTTAGTCATGCATATATAGTTTAAATTAGAAATGTCTCAAATCTCTTGTGCATTGTATTTTGCAGCACTTTGTCAGAATGTATATATTGTATCAGGGATGTGTAGTGGATTGTATCCAATGTTTTGTTGTGTTTAATACTGTTTTTGTCTTACCCTCTTATTACATAAATTGTTTGTCAAAATACAAGTTCCTGACAGTTTATATCATTTGTTGTACCGGATACATAGTCATTGTACATTAGAATGAAAGTTCATCTGATGTGTTGCATTGGTATATTGATAATTATGTAACAGGAGAGGAAAAATGCACGGCCAGACCTTCCGAACTCTAGACGGACACTCAACCAATTAAGCTATCTGGTCGTCGACGATCGACCCAGTCCAGTTCCACTACAATTATAACAAACTTTAGTTCACAACGTAAAAACTATGTCCTTAGATATTTCAGCCAGTTCTGGGGCCTTTCTTAGATGTGCCAGGTGTAATTTACCAGAGGTCTCATGACCTTTTGGACATGTGACCTCAGGAGCAAGACATAGGCACTGGTAGAGGATACCTCCGACGTGCTGTTTTAGAGTTGGCTGGTTACGTGAGTTTTTATTTTTTACACTATACTGTACTACAAGAGTTTTTGCAATTTCTGTATTGACATCGGTGGGTTGGATTGACTAACATGTTAACACGGAACCAATAACTTAATTCCCATTAGTGAACTATACATGTATATTAGATGTACCCGAGGTTATCGTGAGGAACAGGTATAAGAAGGGGCTTGTTTTGACCACAGTACAGTCGCTTTCAACTACTGTACTTTTCTAATTATGACCGAGAGATCGGTTAGCGAATAGCGATACCGTGTCAGCAGTCCCTACACGTCACCAGTCGATATTCTGAGCTTTACAAATTAGCTTATAAACACCCAGACAACGATGGCTGTTGTTTGTCATGCTTACCTTGTGTTGAAAGCGGTTTCAACGTTAGAGCATTATGAGAGTTATTTTTTCCATCCCGAGCGACCGGTTTAGTGGATATTACATTTCTATCTCTCGCGATGGAGAGTTCCGAAAAGTTGACAGATGATCACGCCCACCCCACTCCTCTACCAGCTTGCGGAGAGGTGCTACTGGCTTTATACGTGTCTGTTTAAACTTGAAAAAGAGGTACATACCTTAAGTGGGGAAAATGATTGAATCTATAAAGTCCTTCTTCTTCAATACAAATTAATTAGTTTTGACCAAATAGGATTAGGAGTATACTATTGATAAACGGCGATATTGATCACGTGGGGCAGAGGGGTTGGGCTCAGAAGGGGAAATATATATATATGTAAATATTTAACATTCTTCTCCGTACGTTCGGATACATTGATTCGATTTTGATTGAATTTAAAATGGAAAATGGGCTTTTGTAAATAAAGTTTGATGAAATGTAAAAAAAAAAAATGACCTAAAAATCAGCTCTACAAACTCACAAATAATTTGAAGGGAAAGGAAAAATGAAATCCCCATCTGCAAAAATCACAAAGAACTGTCACACAGCTTCAGCGATTTCTCCGTGAATAAAATTACACTGAAAAATCAGAGAAAGGCTAGCAAACAACTACGACTTTACAATATACAAGATACAGGATTTTTTTTTTTTTTTTTAACATCGCATACTTAAAACAATAAAAATTAGCAGTCACGGTTGATATTATAAAAGGGAACATCAGACGAACTTAACTCCGGTAATGAATAAAGAACATCATAATAAAATCACCAACAAAATCATAAAATTTTGACCCTATATATTCCAACTGCAATTTTGAAACAACGTTTGGACAATATGCTGACGTTTATAACTGTGACCATACCCAACCAAAAGTGCCAACGCCCTTCAAGCAAGCAATAGTACGACCATTGCTTTAAGAAACCTGGTCTGGATGAAGAGGAATTGGAACATTACCGATTCGTTAAAATCTGCATTTTTTAGTCAAAAGTCTTAGAGGAGGTTGTTTCAAAACGTCTGGAAGCTCATTAGGACGTAAACTTCCTTCACGACAACTGCAATCAGGCTACTGTGCCTTTCATAGTTCAGAAGCTGCTCTATTACGAGTACATCGTGATATTGTAACAATTCAGTTTCAAGTTCTTTATTGATTTTAAGCCTTACGACTTATCAGTGTAAACATATAATAACATGATATTTACAGATGTACAAAAGCCCCATTGGTCACAGGAGAATGAACAACACACATACACAAACTGTCACATATCTGATCGGCGCTTATTTGCCGCTATCAGATACTTTCCAATGTTACACAATTCTTTAATATTCTGCGTATTAAGTAGTTGAACAAGCTTATATACATTGGGGTTATTACTATAGTAACATTTTAAATACTGCCGTCTTAAATAAGTACATCTTGTGCAAACTAAAAAAAATGAAACTCGTCTTCTATGGCATTAAGATTACACTTTGTACATAATCTATTAGTTCTATCAATGCCAACATAAAGCCCAGATTCAATGATTAATTTGTGAGCTGACAGTCTAAGTCGAGCAATTTCTTTAATATAACCGATATTAATTGATTTTGTTAGATACGATTGTAGTAATATTGTATTATTTAACAGACCCGGACAACAGCTGTACCTATACTGCTTGACATATCAGTTACCTGTTATTGACCATGACAGTCTCATCAGGCGTCTGGCAGTCTAGTACGACAATTCGTGTCTTCTCAAAGGACAAGGCTCAGTATTTGGTCTAAAAAATACTGTCTGTATACCAATCTCGTTGATCAGATCTGTCTGTATACCAATCTCGTTGGTCAGATCTGTCTGTATACCAATCTCGTTAGTCAGATCTGTCTGTATACCAATCTCGTTGGTCAGATCTGTCTGAAAAACTACATGTGTTATCATTGTTATCTCAAACTAAATCAGAACAAAACATAATTTATGGGGTTTCTTTTCTCTAAAACATCAGAATGAAGACAATTCAACTTATCGGATCAACGTAGAGGGATAAACGCAGTACCTGTGGTAAAAATGTAGTTAGGTACATTTTTTGACATATTTCCGATGATGTATCTTGGATCCTGGGAATGTATTGCAATGTTAGAGAAATAGATCTTTAGGGGCAACGGAATTCCGTCTTTGCGTATTGCAGAGTTATCTTCTCTTTGGAGCAGGGATTGATTGTTACGTCATTGGTTTGTGTAAGAAAATTACGTCGTTTTCTCAAAAATTGATGACGTTACTCTTACAAACAAAAGACGTAACAATCAATACCTGCTCCCAAGAGAAGATAACTCTGCAATACGCAAAGACGGAATAGGCCAATTGGCTGTTTAAATATTTTTAAGTCTAATTCTTCTGAAGTGTCGATTGTATTCCAAACAGATTCACTATAAAATATTCCTGGGGCAAGGGAGTTAAATGTTGTACAAAGACTGGAAGTTTCCCCCTGGATGCTTAGAAACCTAGCCGTAAGTAGTATACCTATGCAGCAGGTGAACACTGTTGCCTCCATTGTTTGAATATCCCAGTGAGTGATACACTTGTTTGGTATGTTTTACTTGTGAGTAAGAAACCTGAACAAAAATCATGCATCATGATTTGCTCTCAGTTGACTTCTTTTTGAATTCAAAATTACCATTTTTTCATTTTTTTCTAGAAAAACGTGGACAAAGACAAAATAATTCATTTAACTCATAGTTTTCCTCAAGTCATAGTCGAATGAGGACTTCATTCTCTCAGCATCAGAGAAAAACAAACTTCAGCTTGGTGAATTTGGTAAACATTTTTGGGTGACAAAACAGTCAAAATTTTAGATAAATTGTCAAACTGGTACTGATTTGTAGTCCATGAAATAATCACCAACTTTATCTGTTTTTTCAGTAAAAATAATCATGAATTAAACATTTGTGCCCAGTATTTATAAAACTTGGTAAACAAGGATTGGTATGTTTGACATGTGTAATTGTGATAGGTTTATCTCGGTCGTTTTTATAGGAGTTCTGCACGAGAACCACGGAATGTACCTCAGTTATGAGTCTGAGGATACCTACAGTCAATGAGATGTGCAGTGCAATGGGTTATATAACTTCAAAATTTACAGTAGAATTGAAAATAAATGTCAGTTGCTATTTTGATAGAGCCTAAAGTATCACAGTAATTCACACCGTTTTTCCAAGCCCCAAACAAACAAACACACATATATAAAGTCAATGCATGGTGACAAGCACCAGTAGGTCAGAGGTTGGAGAAAATGGAAGATTGTCAGTTCCGTGCAATGTTTTCATACTAACACAAAATGTTGGTTAATATCATAAAAAGTACTTCCAGGACGCCCACAGCTGTGTCACCATGACAGGTATCCTGTAGAGACTTTAGTAGAACTTGGTACTTCCAGGACGCCCACAGCTGTGTCACCATGACAGGTATCCTGTAGAGACATTAGTAGAGTAAGTATAGGGTTTGATAAAACTGTTATTACAACATTGATATACGGATGTGAAGTATAGGGTTTGATAAAACTGTATTTCTACATTGTTATACAGATGTTAAGTATAGGGTTTGATAAAACTGTATTTCTACGTTGTTATACAGATGTGAAGTATAGGGTTTGATAAAACTGTATTTCTACGTTGTTTATAGATGTGAAGTATAGGGTTTGATAAAACTGTAATTACAACATTGATATACGGATGTGAAGTATAGGGTTTGATAAAACTGTTATTACAACATTGATATACGGGTGTGAAGTATAGGGGTTGATAAAACTGTATTTCTACGTTGTTTATAGATCTGAAGTATAGGGTTTGATAAAACTGTAATTACAACATTGATATACGGAGGTGAAGTATAGGGTTTGATAAAACTGTTATTACAACATTGATATACGGATGTGAAGTATAGGGTTTGATAAAACTGTAATTACAACATTGATATGCGGATGTGAAGTAAAGGTTTGATAAAACGGGGGTTCCCGAAAACTTATAGGAATGTGAAGTTTATGTTATAAAGAGAACGACTTTGTCTAAAATGGTTCACGCAAATATGTTGATGATGTACGAGTATATTTATAAACAATTTATATTAAATGAAGAAAACGGTGGAAAATTAAAATCGATCAAAATTCAAGAATTTTGCCTGAGGTTTGTCTAACAATGACTGAATGATGGTATTGGTCTGCCTGGAAGTACAATCAAATAAGTGTTGAATGGTAGTTTTCATTCAATATCAATGTAACTGATTTGCCTTCGTGCAGGCTGAATGTTTAAAATAGCTGCGACACATGTTTCAGTAGATCAGTATTATACCATCGATGAACGCTGGATAGTGTTATAGTCTCGCATGCTCTCGGCTCTAGTTTAATGGCGGAGCTCCGCACATGTGCTGTGCCCCAAGGTCCGCATTTTCTTCCTCTGTTATTTTATAAAGGAATAGCAATCAACCACCAAATAGACGGCTCGTCTTCTTTTAATTGCAAAGTGTTAACTAATCAATTAATTCGGTACAGAGAGAGTCACATCTGATATTAAGCCTCATTGACATCATTCACACCTCAGAGTGGCAAAGCCAATAACAGACCAGAGGACAGACCTTCTACATATTTAAATATGTTCGAGTTATCTCCCTTAGTCCTACAACCGAACCTCTGCTAGGTGTTTTTTTTTCATTTTAAAAATCAGAGAAAAAAATTCTACATTTTTGTAACAAATCAAATGAGCAAAACGGTATTCCTTTTAAAAGTCACGAAAACGTCTTTTTTCGTTCGAATTAATTTACTGAGTTTACTAATTCTGAGTATATGTGTCATTAAATAAAGCGAACTTCAATTGAAACCAGGCTGTCTTTCCGTTTTAAAGGTATACCCCATACAACCGTGACCTTTAAATTGTTTTCGGTTGGGGATTACGGTTTTCTACACCCTCCCACACTAATTGGGCCAATTTGAATTACTGTTGCTATGACGTGGTCATGTGATGTCGGGGCGGATCACGACGCACCTCTATAACTGAATAGGTAGAGACAGACGGTTT
The DNA here is from genome assembly GCF_002113885.1 of Mizuhopecten yessoensis. Lineage (NCBI taxonomy): Eukaryota > Metazoa > Mollusca > Bivalvia > Pectinida > Pectinidae > Mizuhopecten > Mizuhopecten yessoensis. Next base: position 322,634 of record NW_018403788.1, on the reverse strand, counting down.
ATTGGTCAGTTATGTATTAGTCGGCATCATCATTGTTCGGCGACTATTACAGTGGATATTGCATAGTCCAGTGTGGTCAGTGTCCGGAGCGGCCTATATGTATACATCTCTTTGATAGACTTGACAGCTATTTGACAATAGGATCATATATTTATTTTCAATGCAAACAAGAATGTGACCGCAGTGTAGGGTAAACAACATTTGAACATGCGTGTAAGTAGGGTTGCTGACAGAAACTGGAGTCACCGTCACTGGTAGGAGGGACCGTGGGAGCCAGAGACGTATTACCCCTCCCCTCACACAGAGCAGGCAGCCCGTGTATAATCTGGCGCGCTCTCGACCCGTAGTAAAGCTGTAGTAAGCGTTGGCTGTATCTGATGCTGACGTTCTCGGTCATACAGTCACTTAGGAAGTAGACTTGCATGACTATGGCGTTGTAACGTTACCCGCAATGTCCAATATATTTGTATTTTGTGCACCAGTTTTTATTCTATGGATGTTAAAATGTGTTCATGGACAGTCTATTGAAAGTGTATGCAAGGAATCATGTGAGGCGAATCTGGTAAGTTGACGTTCACTCTTTCTATTGTTTTAAACTTTAAAATAAACACATGGCCTTTCCAAATTTGAGAGTCGGTATCACTGGAAGCCAGTCGTGTAATGTCGATAAGAGTATTTCACTCGGAAGCATCACACATGGAAATGAGGGCCAAGCTACAGTGATTTGTAACCGTTTTGGACCATTTACAATGATTTCACTCCGTATAGATAGGGTTTCTCCAAACAGTCGCTGTATGCTGGGGACACTCGGTGTATACGTGGTGCAAACCTGTATTGTATTTTATAATGGTACGACATTTTCACCATTGACTTTTGACGAAGTATTTCCTATCATTTCATATATCCTGTCCACGGGAAAAAATACAATCACTTAATAGTTTATTAGCTATGGTCTAAGTACAGGGTGAAGAAAGTCCTAAGTATTTGATAAATTACTCGGAGTTCTGATCACAAATGTAAAACCAATAAATCTCGCTACCCCCAATATCAGAGTTAATTTGGCGTGACTTACGATGACCAGTAGTGGACTTCCCTAAGATGACACGAGCTCGTTAGACCCACGCCGACTGACCAGTTGGGTACCAATTGGATCCTTGCTGGAACAGGGAGCGGTCAAGTGTTTATCACTGTTATCGGTGCGACCGACACCTGTAACAATTAAAAGGGGATTTTGTTTGAATTGTTTCTGAATCAGGACATTTCACAATTATGCTTCATGACATATGGTATGATATATGTCGATGTTTGGCACGCTCATAGCCCAGTGGAAGCTATATATGTGGGTCAAATGGTACCTTGACCACTGGATTTCAAGATGGCGCCGGTGAGTGTGCACGTACCTAGTGAGCACGGAAAGTAATTGACCAACGTGTGTGGTTTGCGGCTTCAAAGATACCACTGGATTGCTCCGTTTAGAGGTCTCGGCTCGCAAGTGGTTCAGGTACCATTAGAACTGATTTTTGTCGCGTATTTCCTTCGTATTTTACATCTGAACATATGTGACTATCTCCCTATATTGTATATATACCGACAGGTAAATTCACGTGTACGCGACTCGGTACGGCCGGCGATTCGTCACGGTCTAGTGTACACCATACCTTGTGATGTGAACAGGTATGAGTACGCGTACGATGAATGGGGACTTACATGGCACATGCAGTACGGATACCTCAGCAGTTTTAAAGGAAACGCGTACGATCCTCTATGGTGACACTTTAAGTATGAGTAAGGGAACGTCCGAAATCAGTAACGCGGACATTATCAACATGATGACGCGCATGGACAAGAGACTTCAACATATTGAAAGTCAAGTAGATAAAATAGATCAGGTACAACAAGCTCTCACCCTTTTGTCATCGCGTGTGCGTGAAGTCGAAGATAAGTTTGGAAGCTTGTCATGTCAAACGCGTGAGCTTGAGCACAGTACAGAGACAATTGGACAGTTGTTCGACACTATGAAGGTTACAACAGATAAGCACGAACATGATATATGTGTCTTAAAACAGCAGACAGAGCGATCAAACTCCGATGAAGTGATACGTGAGGTTTCAAAAGCGAGTTGTGAAAGAGACGAGCTGAAAGCGATTGTTACCGACTTACAATGCCGCTCAATGAAGGCAAATCTTGTGTTCACGGGTCTCAGTGAGAACGTCGCAGAGGACACCGAGGTCCTGGTTAGGTCATTCATACACAACGAGCTAGACATTGACGATATTCTCGAGTTCGGTAATGTGCATCGATTTGGTAAGAGGAAAAGAGGAAAACCTCGTCCTATTGTGGCCCGGTTCCTTTATCAGAACCAACATAGTTTGGTGCTGTCCCGTACACATATGCTACATGGTACGCATTACGGCGTGAACGAGCAGTTCCCTGCAGCCGTGGAAGAAGTCCGCCGGGGACTTTATCCTGTGGCAAAGCGACTGAGGAAGCTAAGGCACAAGGTCAAGTTTGTGAGAGATAAAATGTACGTCGATGGGGTCTTGTACACTGGAGAGGAGAATGACGTACAAAGTAATACGGTCCCGGAGAACAGACCAACACACTATAATGGTAGGCCAGCTAAACGGCAGCGACAACCCTCAACACCTAAGGATGACAGTCATAGTAACTCAGGCGTGAGTAGCTCATTTGAGAACGTGTCTACTTCAAACAGGTTTCAGGCGTTAACATCTCAGGGTAGCAATCGGGCTGTCGCGTCTGCTTGGGCCCTTCCCGGAAACGGTAGGAGGGGGCAGTGTGATCGTGTAAATGGCGGTCAGGCACAGCGTACGTCACTTCCGACACCCACGGGATCTGGGTCTGAGGAGACTAACGTCAAATCGGTGCTGTAGGGGTCTTCGGAGGTCAATCACACTCTTCATATTTGTAGCTGGAACGTTCAGAGGGGTTTGAAAAGTAAGATCGAGAATAGCTCATTTTGTGAATCATTTAGTGAGGCAGATATTGTATGCCTTTCGGAATGCTGGTTGGACGACGCGGACGATTTCGCGGTGAATGGTTTTGAGCATTTTCAACCTGTCCTCAGATCCAAGTGTAAAGGAGGCGGTCTAGTGTGTTTATTCAAACCATGGTTGCGTGGTTTTATTTCTCTACAATCCGTACAATTGGACAGTATTTTATGGATAAAAATCGACAGCAAGCTTTTCCCTGATAATAAAGATGTCTTTATAGCTCTAACCTATTTACCGCCAGTAGGATCAGTTTTCTACGGCGCATATGAAGAGGACTTCTTTCAACTACTAGAGAACGGTATAGGTCATTATAGTGCCTTAGGTAGAGTATTTGTAATAGGGGACCTTAACTGTCGGACTGGTAGAGAACCAGATTATATATCGATCGACTCGTTACACGAAAGTGTCCATCGTCAACTTGATGGTTTTATGTCTTATCCTCAGGAGCCATGTGACGTAAAGCGTAACTCAGAGGACCTACAAATTAACACTTTTGGGCGTAGTCTGCTACAGTTGTGTAAGTCAACGGGAATTCAGATTCTTAACGGTCGTACTATAGGTGATCCAGATGGTAAAATAACGTTTTGTAATTCAAATGGTACAAGTGTAATAGATTATGTATTAGCTGATAAGTTGTCGATGGCAAATGTCAAATCTTTTGAAGTTGGTCGTTTTAATGAATATTCTGATCATGCACCTATATATGTATGTTTAAACTGCTTTAAGTCAAAAAGTGCCTATTGTAACTGTTGCACTGTAGATAATAGATTTTCAACAGTAACCAGGGTAGCATGGTCTGATGAGGCCGGGAGCAATGCAACCAATCACATTTATGATAATAGGTTTTTGATTGAGAGTTCAGTAGATCAACTTGTTAATACAAGGGAAAGTATTGATAAATGTTTAGAAAATCTTGTGAAATGTACGCATACTTTGTTTGATAACTTTTGTGTTCGTAATAGACAGATATCGAACTGTTCATGTGTTTGCCATACTGGAAAGTTAGATAAGAAAGGGCCAGATAAACCTTGGTTCGATAATACTTGTAGATTGTTGTATAATAGATATAAAAGTGCGTTATTGAGTTTTAATGTAGACCGGTCATTGACAAACAGAGTAAGCCTTGCGCAAGCCAAAAAACAGTATAAAGTATGTGAGAGGAAGTTGAAGCGAGCCTATTTGAGAATGGAAGGGAACATGCTGGATCTGTTAAAGAGGAATAATCCTAAAGAATTTTACCGTAATTTTTCTAAGCGGAAGGCCTGTGATACGGGTAATTTATCGTTAACTGATTTTTTTCAATACTTCAAAGGTCTCGCTGATGTACCTATCGTCGAAAGTCGAGGTCATAGTTTGATTGATAGAAATACTGATTGTGTTTATCCAGAGTTAGATGTGGATTTTAGCATTGAGGAATTAACAGATGTAATTAGGGGTTTGTCTCGTGACAAGTCGGCTGGTACTGATATGTTACTTAACGAATACATAATTGAATATAGAGATATTTTTTCCCCTGTTTTGATCAGGTTATTTAATTCTATGTTACATGTAGGATATTTTCCAGAGTCCTGGGCGCAGGGTGTTATTATACCTCTTCATAAAAAGGGGGATAAAAACAATGTGAATAATTACAGGGGAATAACATTAATTAGTCATCTAGCTAAGTTATTTACTTCCTTGTTAAATAAAAGATTATTAAAATGGAGTACAAGAGAGGATATTGTTACCGATGTCCAATTTGGTTTTAAACCTGGGTTTGGTACCAGGGATGCTATTTTTACATTACATAGTTTAATAATAAATACATTAGAACAAAACAAAAGGCTGTATTGCGTATTTGTAGATTACAGCAAAGCTTTTGATAGTGTAACACATGATAAACTTTGGTATAAACTTTGGAAAAGTGGTGTTAGTGGCAGACTGCTAAATGTAATTAGATCTATTTATGATAATGTTCGTTCTTGCATAAATTTAAATGGTAAATTGTCTACTATGTTCGATTTACATGTCGGTTTATTACAAGGGGAATCGTTATCGCCCATGCTTTTTTCATTATTCGTTAATGATATGGAGAGTGAGTTTTTAAATTCCAATTGTCAAGGTTATGAACTACAATTGATTAATCTGTTTATGTTAATGTATGCCGATGACACAGTTTTGTTTTCGGAAGATGTTAACAATCTTCAGCACATGCTAGATTGTCTGCAATGTTACACTGATAAATGGAATTTAACTGTTAATTATGATAAAACTAAAATTGTAATTTTTAGAAAAAGTAAAAGAATCTTACCTACTGAAAACTGGACGTTTAATGGCAAGTCAATTGAGATAGTGGACAAATTTTGTTATCTAGGATTAGTTTTTTATTATAATGGAAGATTCACCGTAGCACAAAACACGTTGGCATCTCAAGGCAGGAATGCTTTTTATCTTTTAAAAAGAAGAATGAAAGATTTTATCCTTAATACTGAAACTAAATTATCTTTGTTTGATACATATGTGACATGCATACTGAACTATGGATGTGAGGTATGGGGTAATTGTTTATCGCCGCAAATCGAAAAAGTCCATCTTCTCTTTCTTAAAGATTTATTAAACGTTAAGAAAACCGTCAATAGTTCTATGGTTTACTTTGAGACAGGAAGTTATTCCTTACATATAAAGCGCAAAGTAGCTATAATTAAATACTGGTTAAATATTTTGAATACAAATAACTGTGTACTAAAAGCATGCTATGATGCACTACTTGAGCTTAATGTCAAAAAGCCGAATTGTAAACTTAACTGGGTTTATCATGTTAAAAATGATTTATATAGAATGGGTTTTAATCATATTTGGGATGTTCAATATGTTCCAAATGAAAAACAATTTGTGGAAATGTATACCCAACGTCTGCATGACGTATTTATTCAGGAATTACGTGGTGCGTTTGAAACATCTTCTAAATGTTATTTATATAGACATCTTGTCGATACTTTTAATATGCAATTCTATTTAGTAAAGCCTTTAACATTTAATACCAAAAAAATGTTGAGTCAATATCGCATGCAGGCGCATTCCCTTAATATCGAATCTGGACGTTATAATGGGGTTCCGAGAGGTCAAAGATTATGTTTTGCCTGTGACAAAAATGATTTAGAAGATGAGATACATTTTATTCTTATTTGTCCTGCTTACTCTGTATTGAGAAACACATACATTAAGCAATATTACTTCCGATGCCCCAGTGTGTATAAATTAATTGAATTATTGTCATGTAAAAGTATTAAAACATTACGTAGATTGGGTCTGTATTTAAAATATGCTACCGCCAAAAGAAAAACCCTCGTGTAGTAATATTGCTAAATGATGTATTCTTTTTATGTGATAATTGCTTATATGGAATTGTCCTCCGCCATCTTGAAAATTTGAAATATGTTTTGTATTCTATGTATCAATTAACCTATATGCTGAATTGCATTCGGAAATAAAAAACTTAAAACTTAATCAGAATGGTCAGGACTGATGACGACCTAATCCCGTTACGGTTCCAAGTACAAACACATTAGACATTTGACGTTAATAAAGCTAATCCTATAATAATCCTTAGCGGTGTGCTATGGCCGCCAAAAGGAATGGACTTTAATTGGTTTATAATCGAAGTAATGATTAAACTATTTCATTGTGGTCCTTCTACCTTACATGTATTCTTTCCGATCTTCATATCCACACTCCGTAAATGTTTATTAAAATGGTCCTATATATTGTATAAGTTTACGTGCGCTTTATTTCCGACAGCGCATGTTGTGTATACATAGCACTAATATAAATATGTACGTGCATTACTTGTTCTCGTGCACACGTATATTACGTCCTTTAGCCTTCCCTTTCCCTCTTTATAAAAAAACCCAACATACACACATATATACACATACAAATATATATGTATGACCCTTTGTGTTTCTGTTCCCCGTTTGCTCCCCTAAGAAAATGGGTTTCTCCAGTCCCGATATATCTGGCCCCTAAACCCGACCGGTGGCAGGTGGTATCGTATTCTTACAAGTTGTACACCTCGGAGGAAAGAGGTGGTATAGCGAGGCAGGCAGGCGACAGAAAGCTGTGTCAATGATACCGGCGGAGATAATGAAAACCACGTTTTTCACCGTTTTTCTTACATTTGCCCCTCTCCCTACTAAATTCCCCTCCCTACACCCCTCCCCCTCCCAGCCCTTGATGGAGGGGCGGCTCCAATCCCCCACCGACTGTGATCCACTCTTCAAAGAGAACGTTTTCTCAATTATCCTATTTTGATAGACCGAGTCCTTAATATTTGGGTTGATTAAAACTCTAATCTAACGGATTTGTTTAAAAAAAGATTTTTTTAAAGAAAATGAAAATTTTGAAATTTAAATGATATCAGTGTTAGACTATCTAGTTAATAAATGTAAAATTTCAGTATAGTTTGCTGTTACATGTGATACATAAAAGATCTCAGAATAGCTAGTGAATTAAAATATACTTTCATACTATTTCTAGATAGTAAATTGAGGATTTCAGGATGTTAGTTATTAAGTGGTAAGATTTCCTAATACAATTTAGTTAGCTTGTAAAATTAAAATTTCAGAACAGTAAGGTAGCAAAATTAAGATCTCAGAATAGTAAGGTAATAAATCAAATATTTCGGAATATTTAGGTAATAAAGTTAAGATTTCAAAATAGTAAGGAAATAAATTAAAGATTTCAGAAGAATTTGGTAGAGAATTTAAGATTTCAAAATACTTAGTAAAAAGGTTAAGATTTAAAAAACAAAAAACAATATAATAAATAGAAGAATGAAACCTAAAAAAAAAAACAAGTAATGAAATAAATACACCCTGCTATGCACATGCATACATTACATATACTTTATATAAATCGATTTTAATTTTGACTCTGACATGTAGATTTCATGATTTAGAGAGAAAAGATAGAATTTGTATTTATTGTAATACTGGCGATATCGAAAACGAATATTATTTTATTATTAGAGGTGGTCATTATACTGATTTAAGAAACCGTTTCATTAAAAAATGTTATTATTAAAAACTAGTATGGCAACATTTTTAGATTTGATGACGACAAGAAATAATAAAGAACTGTCTAATTTAGCCAAATATCTGAACCAAAGTCAAAAAAGGAGATGCAATATTGTTTAATCTAAAAGGAATCACTGTCTACACTATCGCTGTAATTTTATCATGTATGCATGGTCGGAGTGTTGTATTCTTTGTTTGTAAATATATATGCACTGTACTGATTAACCGCAAGGTTTAAGGTAATAAAGAATGGAATCAATTCTGAGTGTTTGTAAAGTTAGTCACCTACACAAGATAAGTATCCGTCAGTTCTGAGTGTTTGTAAAGCGAGTCACCTACACAAGATAAGTATCCGTCAGTTCTGAGTGTTTGTAAATCTAGTCACCTACACAAGATAAGTATTCGTCAGCTCTGAGTGTTTGTAAAGCTAGTCGCCTACACAAGATAAGTATTCGTCAGCTCTGAGTGTTTGTAAAGCTAGTCCCCTACACAAGATAATTATTCGTCAGTTCTGAGTGTTTGTAAAGCTTGTCACCTACACAAGATAAGTATCCTTCAGTTCTGAGTGTTTGTAAAGCTTGTCACCTACACAAGATAAGTATCCGTCATTTCTGAGTGTTTGTAAAGCTAGTCCCCTACACAAGATAAGTATCCGTCATTTCTGAGTGTTTGTAAAGCTAGTCACGTACACAAGATAAGTATTCGTCAGTTCTGAGTGTTTGTAATGCTAGTCACCTACACAAGATAAGTATTCGTCAGCTCTGAGTGTTTGTAAAGCTAGTCGCCTACACAAGTTAAGTATTCGTCAGTTCTGAGTGTTTGCAAAGCTAGTCACCTACACAAGATGATTATTCGTCAGTTCTGAGTGTTCGTAAAGCTAGTCACCTACACAAGATAAGTATCCGTCATTTCTGAGTGTTTGTAAAGCTAGTCTCCTACACAAGATAAGTATCCGTCATTTCTGAGTGTTTGTAAAGCTAGTCTCCTACACAAGATAAGTATCCGTCAGTTCTGAGTTTTTGTAAAGCTAGTCACCTACACACGATAAGTATCAGCAAGTTCTGAGTGTTTGTAAAGCGAGTCACCTACACAAGATAAGTATCCTTCAGTTCTGAGTGTTTGTAAAGCGAGTCACCTACACAAGATAAGTATCCTTCAGTTCTGAGTGTTTGTAAAGCGAGTCACCTACACAAGATAAGTATTCGTCAGCTCTGAGTGTTTGTAAAGCTAGTCTCCTACACAAGATAAGTATCCGTCAGTTCTGAGTTTTTGTAAAGCTAGTCACCTACACAAGGTAAGTATTCGTCAGTTCTGAGTGTTTGCAAAGCTAGTCACCTACACAAGATGATTATTCGTCAGTTCTGAGTGTTTGTAAGGCTAGTCACCTACACAAGATAAGTATCCGTCATTTCTGAGTGTTTGTAAAGCTAGTCACCCACACAAGATAAGTATTCGTCAGTTCTGAGTGTTTGCAAAGCTAGTCACCTACACAAGATAAGTATTCGTCAGCTCTGAGTGTTTGTAAAGCTAGTCCCCTACACAAGATAATTATTCGTCAGTTCTGAGTGTTTGTAAAGCTAGTCACCTACACAAGATAAGTATCCGTCAGTTTTATCCGTAACAGTAAAAAGAGCGTTATTCTTTAATCCGACACATTTCAACAAATGAAAATGATGGTAAACCAAAGTAACAGAAGGTTTATCATAGGGTTGTTTAATACTTATGTTTAACATATCTATTGTCCCAAATTTGAGCAGAGGACTAGGCACAGGTTATATAGACTTATCAACGCCTTTTCCTCTAATACAGTGCATATTGATAATTTACAAGGCATACATACTATATTTAACAAGAAACTTTATTTAACGTCGCATATGTATCAAACAGAGAATATGATTGTTTTCATCCTCTGTACATTGTCCATGATTTGTGTAAAATATGTATTGTATACTGATGGGCCAATGACCCAAAGTTTGAATTAAACTTAGCCATCTTACTTATAACATTTCGTTGTTTGTTTTAGTTACGTAATTACAAATAACGTATAATCAAATCACAATATACGCGATATACATAGAAAACAAAAACGGATGGCTAATAGAAACCATCTTTAAAAAAGAGACCAATCTCAGTACTGTCAACATCCTAGTTTGGGAGGCAATCAGGGATTTCTTTTAATGAAACATAAAGATGACGAGATATTGTTCCCAAACGTTCCTATTTGACAGGTTATCTCAAACTTCGAGCTTTGTCAACTCTAATTAACCGGTCTTGGGGAGTTCCGCAGAAAACTCTCATGTTCGGGCATGCAGGAGCCTCAACGTAGTGGTGAAAGACGAGACCCACTAGCTTCCGTGGGACTCTGAACAGCTACAAGAACAACAGCAACAGGTGAAATCGTGTCGGACTAGGGTGTTTTTACTCAACACTTGTAATACTTTTACGATGCAGTGCTAACTATTTTTACGTTCAGAGTTACAATTCCAGACTAGGAAGTCGGCTTTATAGTGTACGTCATTTCTGGGATACAGCACGTGTAGACATGCTTTGAGATGTTAACATGTTGTGTACAGAACGTTTAGCCGCCACTCTCCGGGACCCGAACTTTGTTATGTACATTTTCTACAGTCATCATGTAAGGTGACGTGCCTGTGCTCGTGTCCTCGCACGTGTAGATAACTTTACTTCATCAGAGTTCAAATTGACGATATCAGCATTCAAATTCATAAGGATCACGCTTAGATTCGTAGATATTTGCTATTATGTCTGCCAAAAAACACACCAATAACAAATGTCTAAAATAGACTTCAATCTAAACTCTACTTAATACACAAATTGTGGCCAAGTCATCGGAACTTGGTTATTACGCGTCATTGAGGTGTTGTGCAATTCTTGGATCGATAGCGCGCGAATCCGACACCGCCCACATCCTTAACCGGAAGTAGCAGCACAGAGTCCCCGGGCGAGTGGAGGCCGAATTACAATCAAGAATATGGCACCGTAATCGACTCATGTTTCATTCTAGATAAATAAATATTTCTGATACGACTCCTACCGGAGGGAATGGTCAGCATACGTTTGTTGGTTTTTCATGGGGCCAAAAGTTAGTCTGGAGATGGAGTCAGCTTCCACCTGTCGATATAGTACATCGCTTGAAATTTTAATTAGAAACAAGCGTTTGAAGTGGTTTTGAATCTCGATTCGTACATAGCACTATCTTTCTGTGGAACCAAACACCAAACTGTTTATAAGATTTTCGTGTTTTCACGAGAAATATTTTCCCATGGATAAATGGTGTTTATATTGCCCCTGCCGACAGTGGGTCCCGGTCACCACTCGACCAGTTACAAGGTCAGTGTGGCCACGGTACATAATAGTTCAAAGCGATACTGTAAGGATACACTAGATACAGAAAACGTACGGAAAAAGTCTTATATGAAAATGCGAAACAGTTTATTTTTATTTCTCTTCTATAGAAGATATAGAATCTACTGTAAAGTTTGATCTGAGATTTGATCTGAAATTTGATCTAAAGGTTTTTCTGAGGTTTTGATCAGGCCCTGTAGGCAATACACTGAGTGTCCCCCTGGACTAGTGGGGGAAACAAGAGTCTACCACAAGGAAACGTCGCTAGCAAGATTGTGACATACCAAGCTCAGGAGGAGACTGGTCTGTTCAATTCAGATCATATGGAATCTATATCCCCTATCCTTTCGGAGGGCGATTACTCTTCATTCAAATTCAAATGTGGACATTTGAATAAAACATTTATTCAAAATTTTCATTATCTTTCCAATTATCTGTTTAGTTGACCGGGCGCGCACACACTGCAGAATAGTGGCAGACGCTAGTTTGTTACGTGCGTTAAAGAAAGCCAGATCTTAAAAGGGTGCGGTCAAATATCAGATTTAATGTGGTGCCCTGTTTAAAATGTGAACTGTTCTCTAGTTGGCATACATGAATATATACATTTCTAAATTATTGTTGTAATTTTCCTTTAGTCGTCCGTTGTATGCTTGTCATTTAAACATCTCCGGTAGTCGGTTGTCAACTTACGGTAGATTTTAAGATATCGGTGACTAAATATGAGATTCTGAGTTCGTTAATCGTGACTAAATGTGTGATTCTGAGATCGTTACTCGTGATTAAACGTGTGATTCTGAGTTCGTTTATCGTGATTAAACGTGTGATTCTGAGTTCGTTAATCGTGATTAAATGTGTGATTCTGAGTTCGTTAATCGTGATTAAACGTGTGATTCTGAGTTCGTTACTCGTGACTAAACGTGTGATTCTGAGTTCGTTACTCGTGATTTAATGTGTGATTCTGAGATCGTTAATCGTGATTAAATGTGTGATTCTGAGATCGTTACTCGTGATTAAATGTGTGATTCTGAGATCGTTACTCGTGATTAAATGTGTGATTCTGAGTTCGTTAATCGTGATTAAATGTGTGATTCTGAGATCGTTACTCGTGATTAAATGTGTGATTCTGAGATCGTTACTCGTGATTAAATGTGTGATTCTGAGTTCGTTAATCGTGACTATATGTGTGATTCTGAGTTCGTTACTCGTGACTAAACGTGTGATTCTGAGTTCGTTACTCGTGATTAAATGTGTGATTCTGAGTTCGTTAATCGTGATTAAACGTGTGATTCTGAGTTCGTTAATCGTGATTAAACGTGTGGCTCTGAGATCGTTTATCGTGATTAAACGTGTGGTTCTGAGATCGTTAATCGTGATTAAACGTGTGGTTCTGAGATCGTTAATCGTGATTAAACGTGTGGTTCTGAGATCGTTAATCGTGATTAAACGTGTGATTCTGAGTTCGTTAATCGTGATTAAACGTGTGGTTCTGAGATCGTTAATAGCCCAATTAAGTAGCGGAAGGCGACAATGCTGTTAGTAAACAAACAGAACCCGTGCCCCATTTGTTCCGATCATGGCGTGTTCTGGAACTGGACATATGTTAATATTATCATGTATCAGGTTTTTAAGTAACTTCAGCGCAGATTTCTCCGTGTCATGTAGGTTTCTAAGAAAAAAGTTCGGCCTAGACGGTATCGGAAGTTCCAATGTTTCCTAAACTATGATGACGACAATAGCAGGAAGTCTGCTATCTCACTACATGCCAAGGTCGCACTATGAGTGTCGGATTCGTATGACAAGATGACGTCAATACGTTGTATTTAACATACAAATAAAATAGGGTTTCAGAAAAAACGTGTTTTTCATAGTTATCGAATTCAATTTTTACAATTGATTGATAAACAAAGCAGGATTTATATAACACACCAAACGGAACCATGGACAATTGTGCCCTATCTGATGAATCAAGGAACACTGTCTATCCGTTTCCTCACTCCTTATTTCCGTTTCGCCACCATAACCATGACGACATTTTCCAGAATTCTACACACTGTTTCCTCCCGCTTTACGCCACCCACTTCACACTGTCTATATAGGCTGTAAGTGTAGGTGTCGCTCACAGTAATGGTAACTTGTGAATTTCTTTGTTTCAAATTTGTTGTCCACGAAATTGATTTAAACCAAGGAAAAGTATATACACAACTTCTCGTTCATCAGAGTATTACTTGCGTCAACTAATGTACCAGAAAATGGAAGAGAGAGAGAGAAAGAGAAATAAAATGCTTTGATCGCAAGTTAGCGAATTACAACACCCGTTACAAGTTAGAGAATTACAACACCCGTTACAAGTTAGAGAATCACAGCACCCGTTACAAGTTAGAGAATCACAGCACCCGTTACAAGTTAGCGAACTGCATCACCCGTTACAAGTAAGCAATTACAACACCCGTTACAAGTTAGCAATTACAGCCCCTTTTAAAGGTTAGCGAATTACAACACCCGTTACAAGTTAGCAAACTACAGCACCCGTTACAAGCTAGCGAATTACAGCACCCGTTACAAGGTCGCAAATTAGAACACCCGTTATAAGTTAGAGAATTACATCACCCAATAAAAGTTAGTGCTTAATCCTGATCTCTTTGCTTAACTTTTCAGACTTTGCGCGTATGGCATAGATCTACACACATAATTGAAAAGAGTCCCATTCAAACTCAGCCATTATATACAGAAGTCTGGAATGGATTGCACAGATCTATCACCGAGTCCTATGCTGGTCTCATGTTCACCTCCTTAGTTTGCCATCCCTTATTGTGTATACGAGCTGCAACTTCCTCTCATATAGTCTGTTTGATTCTGGAACAGCGATGTGTTCAGGACCTACATTTTGAGTGACAGCTCGTGATCAAATTGTCTGGTTAAGTCGATTTCAGAAAAGAATCTTAATCTTGGAAAGAACCAAAAGACGTAAATAAAATTACGTAAATAAAATTAGGTCGACTAGCCGGGTTTGACAGAATTATCCCCCTTGTGCTTAAAGCGATTGTTGTCCGACTGTTATAGGCGGCGTGAGTGACATTATTTGGTAGAGAGGTGACAAAAGTCGCGCCTACTTGACAAGCAATAGTCGCATTTCAATTGTCGGATAATTACCAAGGGTCGGGCTATAAAACTGTAACTCCATAGAAACAGAAACAAAACGGCTGTTTGTTATGTATACATATTAACAAGAAAAGTCTTTGTGACCGTCAACGACGTTGACGCAAAATCGTGATAACCTCGTTCGCTTTTCTATGAGTCATTATGTAGCGACAGTCCGCGCGTCTAACAGTTTTGGAGCTGGAGAAACGGTGCGTTCGAATGGATCTGCACGGCATGACGCGTTTTAAGGAGTGTTCGCGTGGATATATTTTTGCTAGCAATGGGAGATGTCTTAAGACAATTGTCACGTCTTCATACTGTGAACATTGCAGTGTCTTGACTTTAGTTTACTGCAAACCGAATGATTGCAGATCCCCGAAACTCCCCATTAGCATGAGCGACAAACTCACGCTATTACGTGTGAAGAGAAATTTAGAAACACGGTTCATAGTTCACTTTCTGTACTTTACACGTATTAGGAAAGTGTGAGGTTAGGAAAGTACAAATATTATGTGGGAAACCAGATTGTAAAACGTCATATTATGTCATTGTGTATAACTACAGAGGAAATCTAATACTATACAAAATAGCAGACGAAGTTTGCATTGTCGTGCTTGTAAAACTTTCCTACATGTCATAAGATAACATTGTCGTCCTAGTAAAACTTTCCTACATGTCATAAGATAACATTGTCGTGCTTGTTGTAATTTTTACATTGTCGTTGTTTTTGTAAAAATTCCTATAATTGAATAATTTCGTGGGAATAATAACATTGTTAGGATAAACTAAATTCTTAAAATTGTTAAACTGTAAGATTGTTATACTGTAAGGTTGTTATACTGTAAGGTCGTTATACTGTAAGGTTGTTATACTATAAGGTTGTTATACTGTAAGGTTGTTATACTGTAAGGTTGTTATACTGTAAGGTCGTTATACTGTAAGGTTATTATACTGTAAGGTTGTTATACTGTAAGGTTGTTATACTGTAAGGTTGTTATACTGTAAGGTCGTTATACTGTAAGGTTGTTATACTGTAAGATTATTATACTGTAAGATTGTTATACTGTAAGGTTGTTATACTGTAAGGTTGTTATACTGTAAGGTTATTATACTATAAGGTTGTTATAATGTAAGGTTGTTATAACACTGTCAGGTTGTTATACTGTAAGGTTGTTATACTGTAAGGTTGTAATAACACTGTAAGGTTGTTATAATGTAAGGTTGTTATACTGTAAGGTTGTTAAACTGTAAGGTTGTTATACTGTAAGGTTGTTATAACACTGTAAGATTGTTATAACACTGTAAGATTTTGATAAATTGTGAGATTGTTATAACACTGTAAGATTGTGATAACACTGTTATAATTGTTATTATATTGTTAGGATTATTATAACACTGTTCAGATTGTTATAACACTGTTCGGATTGTTATAACATGGTTCGGATTGTTATAACACTGTTCGGATTGTAAAAACACTGTTCGGATTGTTATAACATGGTTCGGATTGTTATAACATGGTTCGGATTGTTATAACACTGTTCGGTTTGTTATAACATGGTTCGGATTGTTATAACATGGTTCGGATTGTTATAACACTGTTCGGATTGTTATAACATGGTTCGGATTGTTATAACACTGTTCGGATTGTTATAACATTGTTCGGATTGTTATAACATTGTTCGGATTGTTATAACATTGTTCGGATTGTTATAACATTGTTCGGATTGTTATAACACTGTTCGGATTGTTATAACATTGTTCGGATTGTTATAACACTGTTCGGATTGTTATAACATGGTTCGGATTGTTATAACACTGTTCGGATTGTTATAACATGGTTCGGATTGTTATAACACTGTTCGGATTGTTATAACATTGTTCGGATTGTTATAACATTGTTCGGATTGTTATAACATTGTTCGGATTGTTATAACATTGTTCGGATTGTTATAACATTGTTCGGATTGTTATAACATTGTTCGGATTGTTATAACATTGTTCGGATTGTTATAACATTGTTCGGATTGTTATAACATTGTTCGGATTGTTATAACACTGTTCGGATTGTTATAACATGGTTCGGATTGTTATAACACTGTTCGGATTGTTATAACATGGTTCGGATTGTTATAACACTGTTCGGATTGTTATAACATGGTTCGGATTGTTATAACACTGTTCGGATTGTTATAACATGGTTCGGATTGTTATAACACTGTTCGGATTGTTATAACATGGTTCGGATTGTTATAACACTGTTCGGATTGTTATAACATGGTTCGGATTGTTATAACACTGTTCGGATTGTTATAACATGGTTCGGATTGTTATAACACTGTTCGGATTGTTATAACATGGTTCGGATTGTTATAACACTGTTCGGATTGTTATAACATGGTTCGGATTGTTATAACACTGTTCGGATTGTTATAACATGGTTCGGATTGTTATAACACTGTTCGGATTGTTATAACATGGTTCGGATTGTTATAACACTGTTCGGATTGTTATAACATGGTTCGGATTGTTATAACACTGTTCGGATTGTTATAACATGGTTCGGATTGTTATAACACTGTTCGGATTGTTATAACATTGTTCGGATTGTTATAACATTGTTCGGATTGTTATAACATTGTTCGGATTGTTATAACATTGTTCGGATTGTTATAACATTGTTCGGATTGTTATAACATTGTTCGGATTGTTATAACATTGTTCGGATTGTTATAACATTGTTCGGATTGTTATAACATTGTTCGGATTGTTATAACATTGTTCGGATTGTTATAACATTGTTCGGATTGTTATAACACTGTTCGGATTGTTATAACATGGTTCGGATTGTTATAACACTGTTCGGATTGTTATAACATGGTTCGGATTGTTATAACACTGTTCGGATTGTTATAACATGGTTCGGATTGTTATAACACTGTTCGGATTGTTATAACATTGTTCGGATTGTTATAACATTGTTCGGATTGTTATAACATTGTTCGGATTGTTATAACATTGTTCGGATTGTTATAACATTGTTCGGATTGTTATAACATTGTTCGGATTGTTATAACATTGTTCGGATTGTTATAACATTGTTCGGATTGTTATAACATTGTTCGGATTGTTATAACATTGTTCGGATTGTTATAACATTGTTCGGATTGTTATAACATTGTTCGGATTGTTATAACATTGTTCGGATTGTTATAACATTGTTCGGATTGTTATAACACTGTTCGGATTGTTATAACATTGTTCGGATTGTTATAACACTGTTCGGATTGTTATAACATGGTTCGGATTGTTATAACACTGTTCGGATTGTTATAACATGGTTCGGATTGTTATAACACTGTTCGGATTGTTATAACATGGTTCGGATTGTTATAACACTGTTCGGATTGTTATAACATAGTTAGGATTGTTATAACACTGTTCGGATTGTTATAACATGGTTCGGATGGTTATAACATAGTTTGGATTGTTATAACATGGTTAGGATTGTTATAACACTGTTCGGATTGTTATAACATGGTTAGGATTGTTATAACATAGTTAGGATTATCCTAACACTGTTAGGATTGTAATTACATATATTGGATTGTCATAACATCGGTATTAATGCTATAAAACCGTTTTTATTGTTATAAAGTTTAGATTAATGTGATTGTTACAACATTGTTGTTGTTAATACTACTGAGTTTAAAACGGACAGTGTATATGACTCTAAATCCTCCACGGACTAATGTCACCGGAAATAGAGAGCCATTACGGATCTGTCTGGACAACGTGACGTCATCCCCAACCCACAACTGATTACATACAATGTCAATAACTCGTCAACAACTCGTCAACTCTTTCTCCGTCGACCCACACAAAACAGCAACCCGCAGGTACACACCCTCCCGACTTCCCTAATTTGGCAGCCGATGGTTAAAGATTACTATTTAAAGAATCCGTATTGTGTCATTGTGACACTTAAACGACGTCCTCGCTTCTTCCTCCCATCATGCACGCGCCAAGATGTCGGCTGAGTTAAGCTGCACGACGCCCCAGAGTCTACTAAAGGGTGGAATTGTAAAACAACAAAATTAAAGCGTTTATTTGTAAATAGCAATGGCTCTCAGTGGAGTTCTTATTAAATCATTTTGTACATTTGAATACTTTCCGATATATCTATAGTTTGTACGTTTTACACCGAACACAACTTTAATTGCAAACATACTCAAGGCTCCTAAATAAACCGTAAGAGCGTTTCCTGCTTACCAGTTAACTTTCAAACGTTCATTTAAAAAAAAAATATGGGTAGTCGAGTGGCGCAATGGAAAGCGTGTTTGCCTTTCATCAAGACGGCCGGGGTTAGAATCCTCGATCCGACTGAAAAGCTTTGGGGTCACCTATACGACCACGTGCATTTTCTGTGGGTTTCCTCCCACATCAAGACGCCCTGCGGCCTCCAACCAGGCCAACAACAGTTATTAATAGGATTAAATAAAAAAAATCACGGACCTCCATTATGTTATAATTTTTGTCAAATAAGTATGTTGGTGATCACGTGATAATTACACGTGGTTTTACGCATGTTTGTGTACAAAAGACATGATTTTAGGCGTTTTTAACGGATTATCATTGAACATTTCCAAAATTTACATCGTCGAGCTCTGTGAACAAAAGGGGGCTATATATCAATAGTTCTTGTTTAACCACATCTTATTGCATCTAGATTTAACTGTTGATCCCTGGTTAGTCGTACATCTTTAATAAACATCAATCTAAAACATGACCATTATGAGATGTATCACTGTGTCACTATAGATGTTCCATACGTAGATAACCGTGGTCAATTAGGATAGGATTTCAATAAATTAGAATGATAACATAAGCTGACTTAAAAGAAGATGGCCCAGGGAAAAACTGATAGGTACAATCGGTGTATTCAGGGAACCGTATTTAGGACACGGGTGAACATTATAATCTGCCCTAGTAGAAAAGTATCAATTATTCTGCCCCAGTTATGTAACAGGTTCGTCCTGAATGCGCTGTGACAGTAACAGTTATGTAACCGGTTCGTCCTGAATGCGCTGTGACAGTAACAGTTATGTAACCGGTTGGTCCTCAATGCGCTGTGACAGTAACAGTTATGTAACCGGTTGGTCCTCAATGCGCTGTGACAGTAACAGTTATGTAACCGGTTTGTCCTGAATGCGCTGTGACAGTAACAGTTATGTAACCGGTTTGTCCTGAATGCGCTGTGACAGTAACAGTTATGTAACCGGTTTGTCCTGAATGCGCTGTGACAGTAACAGTTATGTAACCGGTTTGTCCTGAATGCGCTGTGACAGTAACAGTTATGTAACCGGTTTGTCCTGAATGCGCTGTGACAGTAACAGTTATGTAACCGGTTTGTCCTGAATGCGCTGTGACAGTAACAGTTATGTAACCGGTTTGTCCTGAATGCGCTGTGACAGTAACAGTTATGTAACCGGTTTGTCCTGAATGCGCTGTGACAGTAACAGTTATGTAACCGGTTTGTCCTGAATGCGCTGTGACAGTAACAGTTATGTAACCGGTTTGTCCTGAATGCGCTGTGACAGTAACAGTTATGTAACCGGTTTGTCCTGAATGCGCTGTGACAGTAACAGTTATGTAACCGGTTTGTCCTGAATGCGCTGTGACAGTAACAGTTATGTAACCGGTTTGTCCTGAATGCGCTGTGACAGTAACAGTTATGTAACCGGTTTGTCCTGAATGCGCTGTGACAGTAACAGTTATGTAACCGGTTTGTCCTGAATGCGCTGTGACAGTAACAGTTATGTAACCGGTTTGTCCTGAATGCGCTGTGACAGTAACAGTTATGTAACCGGTTTGTCCTGAATGCGCTGTGACAGTAACAGTTATGTAACCGGTTTGTCCTGAATGCGCTGTGACAGTAACAGTTATGTAACCGGTTTGTCCTGAATGCGCTGTGACAGTAACAGTTATGTAACCGGTTTGTCCTGAATGCGCTGTGACAGTAACAGTTATGTAACCGGTTTGTCCTGAATGCGCTGTGACAGTAACAGTTATGTAACCGGTTTGTCCTGAATGCGCTGTGACAGTAACAGTTATGTAACCGGTTTGTCCTGAATGCGCTGTGACAGTAACAGTTATGTAACCGGTTTGTCCTGAATGCGCTGTGACAGTAACAGTTATGTAACCGGTTTGTCCTGAATGCGCTGTGACAGTAACAGTTATGTAACCGGTTTGTCCTGAATGCGCTGTGACAGTAACAGTTATGTAACCGGTTTGTCCTGAATGCGCTGTGACAGTAACAGTTATGTAACCGGTTTGTCCTGAATGCGCTGTGACAGTAACAGTTATGTAACCGGTTTGTCCTGAATGCGCTGTGACAGTAACAGTTATGTAACCGGTTTGTCCTGAATGCGCTGTGACAGTAACAGTTATGTAACCGGTTTGTCCTGAATGCGCTGTGACAGTAACAGTTATGTAACCGGTTTGTCCTGAATGCGCTGTGACAGTAACAGTTATGTAACCGGTTTGTCCTGAATGCGCTGTGACAGTAACAGTTATGCAACAGGTTGGTCCTCAATGCGCTGTGACAGTAACAGTTATGTAACCGGTTTATCCTGAATGCGCTGTGACAGTAACAGTTATGTAACAGGTTCGTCCTGAATGCGCTGTGACAGTAACAGTTAGGTCGGCCAATGATTACCCTATCGCTATCACTGTCACCGCCGGGCCATAGACCTTTTGAGGCAGTGTTCAAACCACTTACAAAACCAACAATTTATAGAAACATCGTAAATTAATTTCAGGCTTTAAATGTTTTATATATTTGTTAAAATATTGAATGAATTGTGTCACTGTGAAAGATTGTACCTGTTCTCTTTTCCAGGGAATGCCATGCTCAGCAGGGACAGCCATTTACTTAAGTGTTAAAGTTGGATTTGGTTACTCAAGGCTAATAACTAAGACTACAACTTCCTTTTTTTTTTTTTTATATATTTTCAGACTCTCACATCCAGAGATAGATCTCTTTTCTGTAATGCTGAATGCAAGCTGGACCAGGTAAGTACTATTATAATTAAAAGCTGGACCAGGTAAGTACTATTATAATAAAAAGCTGGACCAGGTTACTACTATTATAATAAAAAGCTGGACCAGGTAAGTACTATTAATAATAAAAAGAAAATGAACCAGGAATACATTTTCTGAAATGATATAACCATTTTACATATGGAGTAAACGTCTATAGAGGGTATAAGGTGTCAGGACCAGCTGAGCCAATCAGGATAAACGGTAAATAGGGTATACAAGGTGCCAATCAGTCCTATGTGCATGGTATAATAAGGTACAGTATTATAAACCCCACCAACACAAGCACTTTATGGAAAAGATGCACTGAGTTATTAGATATTGTTTCTAATTCATTTGTTTGCAAAGTAAAATACATGTATGTTCAAAACAAATCTCCACCAAAACTTTAACACTAATAACAATTATACCAGAACTTAAACCCTAACAACACCAGAACTTAAACACTAACAACACCAAAACTTAAACCCTAACAACACCAGAACTTAAACCCTAACAACATCAAAACTTAAACCCTAACAACACCAGAACTTAAACCCTAACAACACCAAAACTTAAACACTAACAACACCAGAACTTAAACCCTAACAACACCAAAACTTAAACCCTAACAACACCAGAACTTAAACCCTAACAACACCAGAACTTAAACCCTAACAACACCAGAACTTAAACACTAACAACACCAGAACTTAAACCCTAACATCACCAGAACTTAAACCCTAACCACATCAAAACTTAAACACTAACAACACCAGAACTTAAACCCTAACAACACCAAAACTTAAACACTAACAACACCAGAACTTAAACCCTAACAACACCAGAACTTAAACACTAACAACACCAGAACTTAAACCCTAACATCACCAGAACTTAAACCCTAACCACATCAAAACTTAAACACTAACAACACCAGAACTTAAACCCTAACAACACCAAAACTTAAACACTAACAACACCAGAACTTAAACCATAACAACACCAGAACTTAAACACTAACAACACCAGAACTTAAACACTAACAACACCAGAACTTTAACCCTAACAACATCAAAACTTAAACCCTAACAACACCAGAACTTAAACCCTAACAACATCAAAACTTAAACCCTAACAACACCAAAACTTAAACCCTAACAACACCAAAACTTAAACCCTAACAACATCAAAACTTAAACACTAACAACACCAGAACTTAAACCCTAACAACACCAGAACTTAAACCCTAACAACACCAATACATTAACCTTACAAATACTAGAGTATACTTAAGGTGTCCACCAAGTTTAATTGAATAATTTATCACTGTCCATAAAGTCATACAAGGTTGTTCGGTTCGTTTAAACAAATGGTAATCCTGGAAAAGTACTGCATCAAGAAATGTTATCCGAACTGTATGTGGTCCCGTGTTTGAGGGCAAACCTTGGCACATGCATATTTCAAATCGGTAAAGCACTTTGTAAGACACATTGAAACGGTTCAATAAGTGAACATTGCAAAAATAGAAATGGTGTAGTTGGAGCAGGCCTACAAACAATGGGTACATACATGTGGGGAAGTAATCACTTGAGCAGCAGTCGGCTCATCTAGTTCTCTAAAACATAACAAAAGGAGCTAGCCTGTCTTGGGAATTGATTAAAAAGTGTGAAAGCACCTGGATGGGGCAGGAATACACACCTGGGCATGGTTACCATCAACATGAGTATCAGCGTGGCATGTATTTACCGCTATACATAGTCTACGAAATTGGCCTGTTTGCCCGACAATGCCCCCTCATTAAAGTAGGTATTACGTGGGTATTGTTTCACGCCTGACGTAGATGTTAGGGTAGTGATACATGTCAATGTTACTGCTCCAACTTTTTACCCCCGTTTGTGGTTTTATTATTCCAGTTTGGCTTCCCGTGTCACTGCAGACCCTGATTAATGTTCCACAATGTCGGTTGTTTTCACGGTAGGGTTTGCAGGTGTAAACAACAAGGATATTGTAGAAAGCTACATGAAAGTATTGAACATGTGTACATATTTACAGGCAGCAAAACACATCAGGTTGGTGTAACAGGCAAAATTAGGTTTTCTTTCTAATTATCTTTCCTGGTGTTTTTCTGTTTGGTGAATACAAGCACTGTACCCATGTCAGACATACAGGGAAGCGCAGGCTAGTGGTTAGGGGGTGTCACTTTCTAGTCATGCTTGCTTTGTTCATATGGGTCGTTTTTACATGGTAAATCTGTATAACTCAGGGCCCTCCATGTTCAGCTTGTCACTTTGTCATAGTTCAATCTTTTGCTGTTACAGATAAAACAGGAGATGTAGCTGTATCTGATACTCTTTTTATACAATAAACTCTGGAATACATGAAAGCATTGGCTGGCATTTCTATCAAGATTTCCAGCTGTCACTTGAAGAGAAATAGTACAAAGAGTATTGTGTGTAAGATTTTTTTTATCAGTTTTTTCCGCTCAATATAACAAATATTTTGGCAGAAAATCTTGAGCCTTTTTTCTAGTTTCTATGGTGATGTACACTTAAACACTATAGTTCACATGTGATCATATTGTAGTGCCAGTCCATAAAAATAGTAATTCATTTACTACAGCTGGGTGGACTTAAGCCATCCTTTTGTTACTTTTTTGAGAAATTAAAAGAAAAATCCTCACAGAAGAAGGAGTGGAGTACATGGAGATATATTTCTGTGTTAAGGGCATTATTTAGTATATATTATTACAGTCAGTAGATATATTTCTGTGTTAAAGATATTATTTAGTATATATTATTACAGTCATTAGTTATATTTCTGTGTTAAGGGTATTATTTAGTATATATTATTACAGTCACTAGATATATTTCTGTGTTACGGGCATTATTTAGTATATATTATTACAGTCACTAGATATATTTCTGTGTTACGGGCATTATTTAGTATATATTATTACAGTCACTAGATATATTTCTGTTTTAAGGGTATTATTTAGTATATATTATTACAGTCATTAGATATATTTCTCTGTTAAGGGCATTATTTAGTATATATTATTACAGTCACCAGATATATTTCTGTGTTAAGGGCATTATTTAGTATATATTATTACGGTCATTAGATATATTTCTGTGTTAAGGGCATTATTTAGTATATATTATTACGGTCATTAGATATATTTCTGTGTTAAGGGCATTATTTAGTATATATTATTACAGTCATTAGATATATTTCTGTGTTAAGGGCATTATTTAGTATATATTATTACAGTCATTATATATATTTCTATGTTAAGGGCATTATTTAGTATATATTATTACAGTCAGTAGATATATTTCTGTGTTAAAGATATTATTTAGTATATATTATTACAGTCATTAGTTATATTTCTGTGTTAAGGGTATTATTTAGTATATATTATTACAGTCATTAGTTATATTTCTGTGTTAAGGGTATTATTTAGTATATATTATTACAGTCAGTAGATATATTTCTGTGTTAAAGATATTATTTAGTATATATTAATACAGTCATTAGTTATATTTCTGTGTTAAGGGTATTATTTAGTATATATTATTACAGGCAGTAGATATATTTCTGTGTTAAAGATATTATTTAGTATATATTATTACAGTCATTAGTTATATTTCGGTGTTAAGGGTATTATTTAGTATATATTATTACAGGCAGTAGATATATTTCTGTGTTAAAGATATTATTTAGTATATATTATTACAGTCATTAGTTATATTTCTGTGTTAAGGGTATTATTTAGTATATATTATTACAGTCATTAGTTATATTTCTGTGTTAAGGGTATTATTTAGTATATATTATTACAGTCATTAGATATATTTCTGTGTTAAGGGCATTATTTAGTATATATTATTACAGTCACTAGATTTATATCTGGATTGGAGACTATTTGTTGGGGTATCTATTTAATACAATCTAATGAAGGAGACAGTTTCATTAGTAGTTCAACTTGTTTGACATGGCCATTTGTACTCTATAAATATAAACACCCAGAGATGTGACCAAATCTTATTTGTATGATCTGATGATTAACATAAAATAATTATGAAGATGTGAATTTCAACCCATCAGAAACATTGGAGCAGAGAAAGAGAGTCTGCAGGGGTCAAACAATATTATAAAGTAGTATTATCCTGTTAAGTTATATACCAGGGTAACTGTTTCACCAGATTATATAACTGGTATACCAGGGTAACTGTTTCCCCAGATGATATAACTGGTATACCAGGGTAACTGTTTCACCAGATGATATAACTGGTATACCAGGGTAACTGTTTCACCAGAAGATATAACTGGTATACCAGGGTAACTGATTCACCAGATGATATAACTGGTATACCAGGGTAACTGTTTCACCAGTTGATATAACTGGTATACCAGGGTAACTGTTGCACCAGAAGATATAACTGGTATTCCAGGGTAATTGTTTCACCAGATTATATAACTGGCATACCAGGGTTATTGTTTCACCAGATGATCTAACTGGTATACCAGGGTAATTGTTTCACCACATGATATAACTGGTATACCAGGGTAACTGTTTCAGCAGATGATATAACTGGTATACCAGGGTAATTGTTTCCCCAGATTATATAACTGGTATACCAGGGTTATTGTTGCACCAGATGATATAACTGGTATACCAGGGAAACTGTTTCACCAGATGATATAACTGGTATACCAGTGTAACTGTTTCACCAGATGATATAACTGGAATACCAGGGTAACTGTTTCACCAGATGATATAACGGGTATACCAGGGTAACTGTTTCAGCAGATGATATAACTGGTATACCAGGGTAATTGTTTCACCAGATGATATAACTGGTATACCAGTGTAACTGTTTCACCAGATGATATAACTGGTGTACCAGGGTAACTGTTTCACCAGATGATATAACCGGTATACCAGGGTAACTGTTTCACCAGATTATATAACTGGTATCCCAGGGTAATTGTTTCATCAGATGATATAACTGGTATACCAGGGTAACTGATTCACCAGATGATATAACTGGTATACCAGGGTAGCTGTTTCACCAGATGATATAACTGGTATACCAGTGTAACTGTTTCACCAGATGATATAACTGGTGTACCAGGGTAACTGTTTCACCAGATGATATAACCGGTATACCAGGGTAACTGTTTCACCAGATTATATAACGGGTATACCAGGGAAATTGGTTCACCAGATTATATAACTGGTATACCATGGTAGCTGTTTCACCAGATGATATAACTGGTATACCAGGGTTATTGTTTCTCCAGATGATATAACTGGTATACCAGGGTAGCTGTTTCACCAGATGATATAACTGGTATACCAGGGAAACTGTTTCACCAGATGATATAACTGGTATACCAGTGTAACTGTTTCACCAGATGATATAACTGGTGTACCAGGGTAACTGTTTCACCAGATGATATAACGGGTATACCAGGGTAACTGTTTCACCAGATTATATAACTGGTATCCCAGGGTAATTGTTTCACCAGATTATATAACTGGTATACCAGGGTTATTGTTTCACCAGATGATATAACTGGTATACCAGGGTAATTGTTTCACCAGATGATATAACTGGTATACCAGGGATATTGTTTCACCAGATGATATAACTGGTATACCGGGGTAACTGTTCACCAGATGATATAACTGGTATACCAGGGCAACTGTTTCACCAGATGATATAACTGGTATACCAGGGGTATTGTTTCACCAGATGATATAACTGGTATACCAGGGTAATTGTTTCACCAGATTATATAACTGGTATACCATGGTAGCTGTTTCACCAGATGATATAACTGGTATACCAGGGTAACTGTTTCACCAGATGATATAACTGGTATACCAGGGTTATTGTTTCACCAGATGATATAACTGGTATACCAGGGTAACTGTTCACCAGATGATATAACTGGTATACCAGGGTAACTGTTTCACCAGATGATATAACTGGTATACCAGGGTAACTGTTTCACCAGATTATATAACTGGTATTTTTACGAGCATCCTTTGTTTGGTTGGAAGGGTCGGTTTAGACGAATTGACTGACTACACTGGCACCGAATCCATAGAGAGTGCCCTTCTGTAAAATCAATTAATTCTCCAAGATATGATGGATAATGCAACTGTTATTAATTTTTAATGGACAAACTAATTTTTTATGGCAGATTTTTTTTATTTGATAACATACATGAAATTTTGTAACTCAAAGTCTCCAAGTCAAGATTGAATAATGTGATATTAATGTGAAATTCAAAAGAAGCAAGACATTTCTTCATCAGAACTCTTCAAGGCTACCAGCTGGATAGTTCTTTTTTTGCAAAATTAATTTTGTCTTCTCAAAAACAGGCTTTAATTAAAAAAAAAGTGATGTAGGACATCACCGTAGTTTTAGCTGGGTGTCTTTGATGCACATCCTGCAGGTATCAAACTAATGGTATCTGCAAATGTAAATAAAAAAAAATGTGTTTTCAAACTGCCTCCTCCTCTTTCACTAATTGAGTTATTTATGGCTGAAGGAGTGCCAGCTTGCCAAGCAGATGTAAGTTATGTGTATCTTATTAGATGTCATCAAGAAATAATAACCTGCAGTAATCTGTACTGATCAACACATGCCTCATCAACCTGAGAGATGTAATTAAGGATTAGTGAGTACAATAGCTCAGTGTTGGGTGGTTTGGCAGATAGAACAGGAAGGTTAGGTCTGCTCATCATTATGATGTCATTGTAATCTACAATCATGACATGACTTTACTCAATAGCGACCAATGATAGCTTGTAAATACACTATATCCTTGTCCAATGACTGTCTACAGCAATAACCCAATCATCTCTTCCTGACTTAGTTTTGGC
The DNA here is from genome assembly GCF_002113885.1 of Mizuhopecten yessoensis. Taxonomy (NCBI): domain Eukaryota; kingdom Metazoa; phylum Mollusca; class Bivalvia; order Pectinida; family Pectinidae; genus Mizuhopecten; species Mizuhopecten yessoensis. Next base: position 294,084 of record NW_018403788.1, on the reverse strand, counting down.
AGTGGTGCAGGTTACTTGGCAACCATTGGCAGCCATTTTCTGTGCCTCTGTGTGGCTGTGGCTATATCCTCTTCAGACATAACTGGCTTTTATAGCTAATCTTCTCCAAATACCCTCTGATTGATCAGTCGTTTTTACTTAAACCTTTGTAAACATTGTTTGACATTTGTGATGTCTCCAGGTTTTGTAAAGATTCTGCAGCTCGAATAGTAATCACACCAGCGGATACGGCTGTGTCTTGTTCATCTACAAGGCTGCTCCGAGTCTGGAAAAGTCTGATCTTTCCTATCCAAACCTTAACTGGTCTCTATCATCATGATGAACAAGAGTCTGGAAAAGTCTGATCTTTCCTATACTTTAATTGGTGGAGCGGAACTGGACTGGGGACTCGTGTGTCTTCGGGGTCAAAGACTTTGTTAAAGGAGGGAGGAATGTAGCGGAACTGGACTGGGTTGATCGTAGGCGACCAGAGAGCTCAATTGGTAGAGCATCCATCTAGAGTTCGGCGGGTCCATAGCTCAAACCCCAGACTGGCCGTGCATTTTTCCTCTCCTGTTACACTGGTCTATATCATCATGATAGACAAGATTCTGGAAAAGTCCAACCTTTCATATACCTTAACAGGTCTGTATCATCCTGATAGACACGAGTCTAGAAAAGTCAGACCTTTCATATACCTTAACTGGTCTCTATCATCCTGATAGACACGAGTCTGGAAAAGTCAGACCTTTCATATACCTTAACTGGTCTGTATCATCCTGATAGACACCAGTCTGGAAAAGTCGGACCTTTCATATACATTAACTGGTCTGTATCATCCTGATAGACACGAGTCTGGAAAAGTCAGACCTTTAATATACCTTAACTGGTCTGTATCATCCTGAAAGACACCAGTCTGGAAAAGTCGGACCTTTCATATACATTAACTGGTCGGTATCATCCTGATAGACACGAGTCTGGAAAAGCCAGACCTTTCATATACCTTAACTGGTCTGTATCATCCTGATAGACACGAGTCTGGAAAAGTTGGACCTTTCATATACCTTAACAGGTCTGTATCATCCTGATAGACACGAGTCTAGAAAAGTCAGACCTTTCATATACCTTAACTGGTCTCTATCATCCTGATAGACACGAGTCTGGAAAAGTCAGACCTTTCATATACCTTAACTGGTCTGTATCATCCTGATAGACACGAGTCTGGAAAAGAGGGACCTTTCATATACCTTAACTGGTCTGTATCATCCTGATAGACACGAGTCTGGAAAAGTTGGACCTTTCATATACCTTAACAGGTCTGTATCATCCTGATAGACACGAGTCTGGAAAAGTTGGACCTTTCATATACCTTAACAGGTCTGTATCATCCTGATAGACACGAGTCTGGAAAAGTTGGACCTTTCATATACCTTAACAGGTCTGTATCATCCTGATAGACACGAGTCTGGAAAAGAGGGACCTTTCATATACCTTAACTGGTCTGTATCATCCTGATAGACACGAGTCTGGAAAAGTCAGACCTTTCATATACCTTAACTGGTCTGTATCACGAAGATGGACATTGTGAAAACTGCTCCAAGTTCACTTCAATTGTGCCCAAGATTGATTACAAACGTCTGATGCTGATAAGCATTGTTATACACAGATGCCACTCTTTGGAATGTTTTAGAGGAGGTTTGCCGGCATTTTCTAAATTCTATCCATCTTTATTCTTTAATGTCATGACGTAGGTTTGAGTTGAATGACAGGCTGGCATATAGAGAGGAGATATAGGTAGTTCATTAATGTAGGTGTCTGACAGGCTGGCATATAGAGAGGAGATATAGGGAGTTCATTACTGTAGGTGTCTGACAGGCTTGCATATAGAGAGGAGATATAGGTAGTTCGTTACTGTAGGTGTCTGCCAGGCTGGCATATAGAGAGGAGATATAAGTAGTTCATTAATGTAGGTGTCTGACAGGCTTGCATATAGAGGGGAGATATAGGTAGTTCATTACTGTAGGTGTCTGACAGTTTGGCATATAGAGAGGAGATATAGGTAGTCCATTACTGTAGGTGTCTGACAGGCTGGCATAGAGAGAGGAGATATAGGTAGTTCATTACTATAGGTGTCTAACAGGCTGGCATATAGAGAGGAGATATAGTTAGTTCATTAATGTAGGTGTCTGACAGGCTTGCATATAGAGGGGAGATATAGGTAGTTCATTACTGTAGGTGTATGACAGGCTGGCATATAAAGAGGAGATATAGGTATTACTGTAGGTGTCTGGCAGATCAGGACAATGCTGTGCTGCCCTCTGATTGTGATCCTACCTATGTCCTACCTACTGTGGTAGTTCATTACTGTAGGTGTCTGGCAGGATGGCATATAGAGAGGAGATATAGGTAGTTCGTTACTGTAGGTGTCTGCCAGGCTGGCATATAGAGAGGAGATATAGTTAGTTCATTAATGTAGGTGTCTGACAGGCTGGCATATAGAGAGGATATATAGGTAGTTCATTACTGTAGGTGTATGACAGGCTGGCATATAAAGAGGAGATATAGGTATTACTGTAGGTGTCTGGCAGATCAGGACAATGCTGTGCTGCCCTCTGATTGTGATCCTACCTATGTCCTACCTACTGTGGTAGTTCATTACTGTAGGTGTCTGGCAGGCGGGCATATAGAGAGGAGATATAGGTATTTCATTAATGTAGGTGTCTGACAGGCTGGCATATAGAGAGGATATATAGGTAGTTCATTACTGTAGGTGTATGACAGGCTGGCATATAAAGAGGAGATATAGGTATTACTGTAGGTGTCTGGCAGATCAGTACAATGCTGTGCTGCCCAGGTAGTTCATTACTGTAGGTGTCTGACAATATAGGTAGTTCATTAATGTAGGTGTCTGGCAGGCTGGCATATAGAGAGGAGATATAAGTAGTTCATTAATGTAGGTGTCTGACAGGCTGGCATATAGAGAGGACATATAGGTAGTTCATTACTGTAGGTGTCGGACAGGCTGGCATATAGAGAGGAGATATAGTTAGTTCATTAATGTAGGTGTCTGACAGGCTGGCATATAGAGAGGACATATAGGTAGTTCATTACTGTAGGTGTATGACAGGCTGGCATATAAAGAGGAGATATAGGTATTACTGTAGGTGTCTGACAGGCTGGCCTATAGAGAGGAGATATAGGTAGTTCATTACGGTAGGTGTCTGGCAGGCTGGCATATAGAGAGGAGATATAAGTAGTTCATTAATGTAGGTGTCTGACAGGCTTGCATATAGAGGGGAGATATAGGTAGTTCATTACTGTAGGGGTCTGACAGGCTGGCATATAGAGAGGACATATAGGTAGTTCATTACTGTAGGTGTATGACAGGCTGGCATATAAAGAGGAGATATAGGTATTACTGTAGGTGTCTGGCAGATCAGTACAATGCTGTGCTGCCCAGGTAGTTCATTACTGTAGGTGTCTGACAGGCTGGCACATAGAGAGGAGATATAGCTAGTTCATTACTGTAGGTGTCTGGCAGGATGGCATATAGAGAGGAGATATAGGTAGTTCATTACTGTAGGCGTCTGACAGGCTGGCATATAGAGAGGAGATATAGGAAGTTCATTACTGTAGGTGTCTGGCAGGCGGGCATATAGAGAGGAGATATAGGTATTACTGTAGGTGTCTGACAGGCTGGCATATAGAGAGGAGATATAGGTATTACTGTAGGTGTCTGGCAGATCAGTACAATGCTGTGCTGCCCTCTGATTGTGATCCTACCTATGTCCTACCTACTGTAACAATCATAAGTTGAATTCTAGATTATTTCACAATTTTCAAGGCAGTCCCCTGAATTTGTACCCCAAATTATATTACTTTTGACAGGGACATACTCGTATTCCTAAACCTTGCTTATTCGCTCACCCCCAAGGGGACCATTGGGCTGAAGGATGGAGCCCAATAGAGGAAACTGGAGGATTTCAGCCCTCTAAACAATACTTCTTCTAAACAGATTGATTGATCTTAACCAAATACAGTATTTACATCATTGGGACAAGATATTAAGATATAAATTAAGGTTGTAACACCCCAATTTGGCTTGCTTCGTCTGACATTGCCTTATTCACAATGATCACAATATTTTCTTTACGATAACAAACTTCGGTAAAATCAAACGATAAATATGGCACAAAAACGAAAATGACATGATACACTATATGTTTTCCAAGTGATAAATCACTGTATAAATGATAAAGCTATAGGTTTCTATCACTATCAACATTTTATCTGTTTTGCTTCAATATGTTTTAAGTTTTCATTTATTACATGTACTAGTATAAAGTATACCAAGGAATATATCTAAGCTCCATTACTCGGACAGGTTCATTACATCTCACAAGACAATAGCTAGATAGGAAAAAACCCATAGCAACACAGGGTTATCACATTGTGACTGATCAATTCTGCCACAGAAAACATAAATCAGCCAGCTCTGAGTTTAAGAAGTTTGGGTGAGCTGTAGTAGAGATCAATACTTCTCCATCCCGCCTGGCTCCTCTGGCTCCCAAACTCTTAATAACTTCCTTTCTCATCCTATCAGAAAAAACATCTCCTATATCAAGTCTTACAACTTTGTGACACCTGTCTTCCAGTGTAGATAAAGTTTTAATTATTTTATAGATGGTGTGTCAGTAAAGAATAAAACAAAGAAAAGTGTTACATTATTGCTGGGAATTGGGGAATGGAAAGGGATGTAAGCTTCTACAATAGCACACAGTAAACTTAGGATCATCCACAACTAATTAGTGAGAGGAGGGGGATGTAAGCTCCTACAATAGCACACAGTTAACTAAGGATCATCCACCACTAATTAGTGAGAGGAGGGGGATGTAAGCTTCTACAATAGCACACAGTAAACTTAGGATCATCCACCACTAATTAGTGAGAGGAGGGGGATGTAAGCTTCTACAATAGCACACAGTAAACTTAGGATCATCCACCACTAATTAGTGAGAGTAGGGGGATGTAAGCTTCTACAATAGCACACAGTAAACTTAGGATCATCCACCACTAATTAGTGAGAGGAGGGGGATGTAAGCTCCTACAATAGCACACAATAAACTTAGGATCATCCACAAAATCGCTGGTGTTTCTCAGCACTATGTTGAGTGATTGATTGGTTTGATTAGACAGGCAGACACAGGTGGTGGTGTACCTCAGCACTATGTTGAGTGATTGATTGGTTTGATTAGACAGGCGGACACAGGTGGTGGTGTACCTCAGCACGATGTTGAGTGATTGATGGGGTTGAGTAGACAGGTAGACACAGGTAGTGGTGTACCTCAGCACTATGTTGAATGATTGATGGGGTTAATTAGACAGGTAGACACAGGGGGGGGGGTTTCCAAGCACTATGTTGAGTGATTGATGGGGTCAATTAGACAGGTAGACACAGGTGGTGGTGTGCCTTAGCACTATGTTGAGTGATTGATCGGATGTAAGCTCCTACAATAGCACACAATAAACTTAGGATCATCCACAAAATCGCGGGTGGTTGTCAGCACTATGTTGAGTGATTGATTGGTTTGATTAAACAGGCAGACACAGGTGGTGGTGTACCTCAGCACTTTGTTGAGTGATTGATCGGGTTGATTAGAAAGATAGACACAGGTGGTGGTGTAGCTCAGCACTATGTTGAGTCTCAGCACTATGCACTATGTTGAGTGATTGATCGGGTTGATTAGGCAGGTAGACACGGGGGATGGTTGACCTTAGCACTATGTTGAGTGATTGATGGGATTGATTAGACAGGTAGACACAGGTAGTGGTGTACCTTAGCACTATGTTGAGTGGTTGATGGGATTGATTAGACAGGTAGACACAGGGAGTGGTGTACCTCAGCACTATGTTGCGTGATTGATGGGTTTGATTAGACAGGTAGACACAGGTGGAGGTGTACCTTAGCACTATGTTGAGTGGTTGATGGGGTTGATTAGACAGGCAGACACAGGTGGTGGTGTTCCTCAGCACTATGTTGAGTGATTGATTGGTTTGATTAAACAGGCAGACACAGGTGGTGGTGTACCTCAGCCCTATGTTGAGTGATTGATGGGGTTGATTAGACATGTAGACACAGGTGGTGGTGTACCCCAGCACTATGTTGAGTGATTGATGGTGTTGATTAGACAGGTAGACACAGGTAGGGGTGTACCTCAGCACTATGTTGAGTTATTGATGGGGTTAATTAGACAGGTAGACACAGGTGGTGCTGTACCTTAGCACCATGTGGAGTGATTGATGGGATTGATTAGACAGGTAGACACAGGGAGTGGTGTACCTCAGCACTATGTTGCGTGATTGATGGGTTTGATTAGACAGGTAGACACAGGTGTTGGTGTACCTCAGCACTATGTTGAGTGAGTGATCGGGATGAATAGACAGGTAGACACAGGCGGAGGGGTACCTTAGCACTATGTTGAGTGATTGATCGGATGTAAGCTCCTACAATAGCACACAATAAACTTAGGATCATCTACAAAATCGCTGGTGTTTCTCAGCACTATGCTGAGTGATTGATTGGTTTGATTAGACAGGCGGACACAGGTGGTGGTGTACCTCAGCACTATGTTGAGTAATTGATCGGGTTGATTAGACAGGTAGACACAGGGAGTGGTGTACCTCAGCACTATGTTGCGTGATTGATGGGTTTGATTAGACAGGTAGACACAGGTGGAGGTGTACCTTAGCACTATGTTGAGTGGTTGATGGGGTTGATTAGACAGGCAGACACAGGTGGGGGTGTACCTCAGCACTATGTTGAGTAATTGATCGGGTTGATTAGACAGGTAGACACAGGTGGTTGTGTACCTTAGCACTATGTTGAGTGGTTGATGGGATTGATTAGACAGGTAGACACAGGTAGTGGTGTACCTCAGCACTATGTTGCGTGATTGATGGGTTTGATTAGACAGGTAGACACAGGTGTTGGTGTACCTCAGCACTATGTTGAGTTATTGATGGGGTTAATTAGACAGGTAGACACAGGGGGGGGGGTTTCCAAGCACTATGTTGAGTGATTGATGGGGTCAATTAGACAGGTAGACACAGGTGGTGCTGTACCTTAGCACCATGTGGAGTGATTGATGGGATTGATTAGACAGGTAGACACAGGTAGGGGTGTACCTCAGCACTATGTTGAGTAATTGATCGGGTTGATTAGACAGGTAGACACAGGTAGTGGTGTACCTTAGCACTATGTTGAGTGATTGATGGGATTGATTAGACAGGTAGACACAGGTAGTGGTGTACCTCAGCACTATGTTGAGTGATAGATGGGGTTGATTAGACAGATAGACACAGGTGGTGGTGTAGCTCAGCACTATGTTGAGTGATCATGATAGGATCATTAGGTCAAAGTGTGCTGTGAATGTCCACATTGGTATGCTTCATACATTTTATCTTCATATCCAGTTAATGTGCTGTTGATCATTTGCAGAAAACAATCCAAGTTTTACATCTAATTTGATGTTTCCTTGTCATGTTCTCACAGCTGTCCTCATTCTGATTTATAATAGAGCAACCCAATCTTTATATCGGATTCTTGTCACAATCTTATAGCTGAAACAACACTTAGACATCTTTATTTCAAATCTATTGACATTTTCTCTGTAATTATGGAGACCAGATATTGATTTGTTACCTTGCTTCACTGTGTGTCATCATTTTATGAACTTTAAATCACAAAAAGGAATACGATTCCATTCAATTTGTGAAATGTGATTACAAGGATAAGAATGGTGTCTGTATAAAGATTAGCAGTTCGCTGCAGACCTCATTTGCTCTGATGAATACAAGGACTTAGTTTAGCAGTTCGCTGCAGACCTCATTTGCTCTGATGAATACAAGGACTTAGTTTGATGAAAGTATAAAATGGATTCAAATAAAAGCTGATTAAGCAACCAGTAGAAGACTTCTTGAAACAATTCAATTAAACAAGTTGTATCTATCAAGATGAAAACTCTCAATGCACAGACAAATGGAATGCAACTTCAAGTAATGCTGAAATCACACAAAAAGTCCTGCCTAATGTTTGGTTACACAATCAATACTAATCTAGTATAAGACATTTGACTTGAGGGCTTTTTACTGAATATGAGGGTGTAGATTTGTCAGTATTGGATGGATTTTCAATTTATGGATGTAGATTTACAATTTATGGATGTAGATTTACAATTTATGGATGTATAGATTTTCAATTTATGGATGTAGATTTAAAGGGGTGTTGTATTTCCCACTTTTAATGTGATAATTTATGTTTTGGATTGAAGAATTTTATCTCTGGAATGACTTCCTTTTGACCAGTATTTCAGTGTTGTAGTTAAAATCATTAATCAATTATTATTGTTAGGAAAATATGGTTATTTGAAAAGAAATCTATCACTGTGACTAGTTAGAAGTTTTATTGTTTATTAACCATTATTATTGAACAGACATAAGATAAACCAGGAGAATAAAAGGAACTGAATTTATTTGAATTTAAGTTAAAAAATTAGATATGACACAAGCCTTTAGGCGAGTGTCATTCATATCAAATTATTGAATGAGTTTAATAAATCCAATATGACTTGTACACTCATTAAATAATAAATGAAACAATGAAATGAAACAAAATAAACATTTCGAATTCATTAAAAATTACAGTAAATGTATCATGTGGTATAGTAAATGTATCATGTGGTATAGTAAATGTATCATGTGGTA